>NW_016807982.1:3449280-3473997 GCF_001698545.2 Rhinopithecus bieti | reverse complement strand
TTTTGAGACGGAGTCTCGCTCTGTCGCCCGGGCTGGAGTGCAGTGGCCGGATCTCAGCTCACTGCAAGCTCCGCCTTCCGGGTTTACGCCATTCTCCTGCCTCAGCCTCCGCAGTAGCTGGGACTACAGGCGCCCGCAACCTCGCCGGGCTAGATTTTTGTATTTTTTTAGTAGAGACGGGGTTTCACCGTGTTAGCCAGGATGGTCTCGATCTCCTGACCTCGTGATCCGCCCGTCTCAGCCTCCCAAAGTGCTAGGATTACAGGCTTGAGCCACCGCGCCCGGCTCGCATTTTTGGTAGAGACAGAGTTTCACCATCCTCTTCTCTCCATTGTTATTACCATTGATCTAGTTCAGGTTCCCATAATCTCCCACTTGAACAAGTGGTCTAACTCCTCTTATTCTGGCTGAACTCCTGGCCTCAAGTGATCCACCTGCCTCAGCCTCCCCAAAGTGCTGGGATTACAGGCTGAGCCACTGCACCGAGGCCCTGTACCATTTTAAAAGTCAGAGGCTACTATGATAAAGAAAAACAGCTCTGGCCTTCAAGCAGGGTACTCTCTAACAGAAGCTTCATAACTGTATGGAATGACTTTTTTTTTTTTTTTTTTTTTTGAGACAGAGTCTCACTCTGTCGCCCAGGCTGGAGTGCAGTGGCGCGATTTCAGCTCACTGCAACCTCTGCCTCACGGGGTCAAGCGATTTTCCTGCCTCAGCCGCCATGCCCGGCTAATTTTCTTTTTGTATTTTTAGTAGAGACGGGTTTTCACCGTGTTGCCCAGGCTGTTCGCGAACTCCTGACCACAGGCAATCTACCAGCCTCGGCCTCCCAAAGTGCTGGGATTACAGGCATGAGCCACCGCACCTGGCCGAAATTATTTTTAAAATAAGATATTGGGAGATGCGGCTATTTTACCCTACCATAGGAACATTTAAATAACTTGAATAAATCTTAAAATGACTCCCACGTCTCAAATGGTTTTAGGATAGAGCGGCATAACCAAGATCTGCCACACAGTGGCAGTATTTCTCCAGGGACAAAGGTAATTTGGAGGCCCAGGACTTTGGAAAAGCAGGTAGTTCTCACACTTTACTCCAGAGGAATAGCAGTACTAAAAATGTAACATAATATCCTTCCTCAATTTGCATAAAAAGAAATAAAAGACATAATTCAGTCAATTATCTTCCTTGAAACTTTCTTAAGCCTTTGGTTTCTGCTTTTGTCTGCCAAGGAACACGTATAAATAGAGCACTTTCAGAACTGGCTGAGCATGTTAAGTTCCATGGCTGATTTTTCCCCAGACTTGTAATGTGAGAATTGCTTTTTAACTTTTTTTTGTGATATAATAATATATCCTACTAGTAAAAATGTTTCCTCATTCAAATGACCAGATTAACAGCATCAGTATTGCAAAATGCTTCCCATGAAGTCTATACTTCCTGGTGCCCTGCCCATTAAACCTACTTGAGAATCATGATCTCATCCAGTGTTTTCTAGTTACAAAAAAGAAGAACAAGTTTCTTTTCTTTTCTTTCTTTTTTTTTTTTTTTTGAGACAGAGTCTCGCTCTGTCACCCAGGCTGGAGTGCAGTGGCCGGATCTCAGCTCACTGCAAGCTCCGCCTACCGGGTTTACGCCATTCTCCTGCCTCAGCCTCCCGAGTAGCTGGGACTACAGGTGCCCGCCACCACGCCCGGCTAGTTTTTTGTCTTTTTTAGTAGAGACGGGGTTTCACCAGGTTAGCCAGGATGGTCTCGATCTCCTGACCTTGTGATCCGCCCATCTCGGCCTCCCAAAGTGCTGGGATTACAGGCTTGAGCCACCGCGCCCGGCTCTTTTCTTTTTTTTGAAATAGAGTCTCACTCTCTCACCCAGACTGGAGTGCAGTGGCATGATCTGAGCTCGCTGCAACCTCCACCTCCTAAGTCCAACCAATTCTCCTGCCTCAGCCTCCCGAGTAGCTGGGATGACAGGTGCCTGCCACCACGCCCAGCTAATTTTTGTATTTTTAGTAGAGTCAGGGTTTCACCACATTGGCCAGGCTGGTCTCGAATTCCTGGCCTCAACTGATCTGACTGCCTCAGTCTCCCTAAATGCTGGGATTACAGGCATGAGCCACTGTGCCCAACCTCCAATAAAGAACACATTTCTGAGAAACTAAATTACTTACTTAAGTTCATGAAGCCCTCTATGGGACAGGTTCAGACTAATCCCCGTAAAGCGAGCACTCCAGATGTTTCCTTGGTTGCCACTTATCAACTTGATAAACAAGGATTGTTGGATGACTACAATAATAAAGGGACAGAGAGGTCAAGGTGATTCACAGGTTTCTGAACTGGTGAGTGGATTATGGTTCCATTCACCAAAATTGAGAATACAGGTTGCTAATTCTAAATACCAACTCACTTTATCTTGGCACAAGTTAATGTGTAAAATGTGTAAAATAAAAGGTTTCCTGGGGATGGGAGGAATGAGAAATTGTTGTTTAATGGGCATAGAGTTTCAGTTTTGCAAGATGAAAAGAATTCCAGGCCAGGCACGTTGGGTCACAGCTGTAATCCCAGCACTTTGGGAGGCCGAGGTGGGTGGATCACTTGAGGTAGGAGTGCGAGACCAGCCTGGCCAACATGGTGAAACCCCATCTCTCCTAAAAATACAAAAAAGTAGCCGAGCATGGTGGTGGGAGCCTGTAATCCCAGCTACTTGGGAGGCTGAGGCAGGATAATTGCTTGAACCCAGAAGGCAGAGGTTGCCGTGAGCCAAGATAGCACCACTGCACTCCAGCCTAGGCAATAAGAGCAAAACTCCATTTCAAAAAAAAAAAAAAAGAAAAGAAAATAAAAAGAAAGAAAAAAAGAAAAGAATTCTGAAGAATGGTTACATAACAATTTGAATGTACTTCTGAACTGCATACTTTAAAATGATTAAGGTGGTAAATTTTCTGTTATATATGTTTTACCACAATAAAAAAATGAATAAAAGGTTTTCCTTTCCTAGCTTACCCCTGTCCACCCATTGTTCAAATTGGAGCTTTCTCTCTTCGCTTCTGTGATGAGTGAAGAGGTGCTCCCCAAAGATATTTTAAAATACTAATATAAGGAATGTTATTTCATTTATTCACTTTCAGAGGGAGCTCAAGTTGTCAAATTGTTGGCTGGGAGTGGTGGCTCACGCCTGTAATCCCAGCACTTTGGGAGGCCGTAGCGGGCGGATCACGAGGTCAGGAGATCGAGACCATCCTGGCGAACATGGTGAAACCCCATCTCTACTAAAAACACAAAAAATTAGCCGGGTGTGGTGGTGGGCGCTTGTGGTCCCAGCTACTAGGGAGGCTGAGGCAGAAGAATGGCGTGAACCTGGGAGGCGAAGCTTGCAGTGAGCTGAGATTGTGCCACTGCCCTCCAGCCGGGGTGACAGGGTGAGACTCTGTCTCAAAAAAAAAGGTTGTCAAGTTGTCAAGTGAATGAATTAATTAGTTCAACAAATATTCATCAGTTTTCCTACCTTGAACCTGGGATGTTCTAAGCCCTTTGTTCTCAAAGTGTGGTCTCCAGATCAGCGACACCAGCATCACCAGGGAATTTGTTAAGAAATATACATTCCTGTGGGGCATGGTGGTTCATGCCCATAATCCCAGCACTTTGCGAGGCTGAGACGTGCAGATTGCTTGAGTCCAAGAGTCTGAGAACAGCTTGGGCAACATGGTAACAACCCTTCTCTACAAAATAAAAAATTAGCTGGGCATGGTGGTGCACACCTATAGTCCCAGCCACTTGGGAGGCTGAGGTGGAAGCGCTGCTTGAGCCTGGGAGGTTGAGGCTGCAATGAGCTGTGATCATTCCACTGCACTCAGGGAGGAAAAAAGGAAAGAAAGAAGTATACATTCCTGGACCCCACTTCAGATATACTGAATCAGAAACTTTGGCACTAGGACCCAACAATCGCTGTTTTTACCAGCCTTTCAGATTATTCTGATGCATGCTCAAGTTTAAGAAAGATAATTCTAGGTTGCAATGATACAGAGGCAAAGAAAACAAAGTGCCTGTCCTCTTGGAATAATAACAAAGAGATATAAATAAAATTTCAGGCAAAGGGAAGTGTTATCAGGGAAAGCAGCACAGGAGAAGGAGGGAGAACACAGAGGATGCTCAGGCAGGGTCTCTCTGAGGGGTATGAGCTCTGAAGTCACCTCGAGTCTGAAAATTGGCTCCACCAGTTTCTAGCCTTTTCAAAGTTTGGTTTTCTCATCTTCTAAGAAAGAGATAATGATATTACCTACAAGTTTACTCTGAAGATTAAATAAGATAACATTTATAAAATCCTTGCAACTGTTTCTGTCACTGAGTAAGGCTTCAACGAACGTTAGCCCTCCACATATGATGGGGAGTGCCACAGATGTATATTTGGGAGTCATTGATTTAGAAATTAATAGCAAAGTGGATGAAAAGGTGGATAAACCAAGACACAAAAAGAGAAGAGGATGGATGATGGGCTGTTTTTGGTGGCAGGGGCAGAAGTGGGTTGAGAGATGGTGGGGAGGTAAAGAAATGAAGATGTGGAAAGGAAGCTTTTTTCTGAACCCAGCCAAAGCTGGAAACTTGGAAGAGGAGGCCAGTGGATTGGGTGACGAACCAACCATTTGGTATGCCTGTGACTGAGGAGGTTCTCAGGATGCAGGACTTTCAGTGCTAAAACTAGGAAAGTCCTGGGCAAGCTGGGCTGGCAGTGGATATGACCATGGAGGGTGCAGTGAGCAATAAATATTCTGACCTTTCTTTCCTGGTGGTCTCTCATCTCCTTACAGTCACTTTATAAAGTGCCTTTACAGGGGCCTGACCCAACCAGAAGCCAGAGGGCAAGGGAGCTGGGATAATACAGTCTAGAGAGGTCAGCCTTGCCTTGACACAAAACAGGGTAAAGGAAGGACAGAGAATTGACCTGGAGGGGCAAAATATAATGGCCAGCACAGTGGCAAAAGTGGGATTAGAATTGTTTGGGATAGGCCAGGTGCGGTGGCTCACGCCTGTAATCCTAGTACTTTGGGAGGCTGAGACGGGCGAATCACGAGGTCTGGAGTTCGAGATCAGCCTGGCCAACACGGTGAAACCTCATCTCTACCAAAGATACAAAATAGCTGGGTATGGTGGCACACGCCTGTAATTCCAGCTACTCAGGAGGCTGAGGCAGGAGAATCGCTTGAACCCAGGAGGTGGAGGTTGCAGTGAGCCAATATCAGGTCATTGCACTTTAGTTTTTAAAGACTAAAGGTCTTTAAAAAATAAAAGTGGGCCAGGCGCGGTGACTCACGCCTGGAATCCCAGCACTTTGGGAGGCCGAGGCGGGCGGATCATTTGAGGTCAGGAGTTCGAGACCAGCCTGGCCAACATGGTGAAACCCTGTCTCTACTAAAACTACAAAAATTAGTCAGGCATTGGTGGTGGGTGCCTGTAATCCTAGCTACTTGGGAGGCTGAGGCACGAGAATCGCTTGAACCCGGGAGGGGGAGGTTGCAGTGAGCTGAGATCGCGCCATTGCATTCCATCCTGGCTAACAGAGGGAGGCTCCGTCTCAAAAAAAAAAAAAGTGTGTGTGTATACATATATATGTGTGCGTGTGTGTATATATGTGTGTGCATATGTATGTGTGTACATATATGTGTGTGTATATGTGTGAGAGTGTATATATATGTGTGTGTGTGTGTGTATATATATATATATATTCAGTGGTAAGTGTCGTGTACAAAAGGCAGACAGGATCTAGCTGCTCCAGAAATGAAGTCAGTGGAGAAAATCCCCACGGGGACCTTGGAATCCCTTTAAAAAGGTTCAGGTACAGGACACTCCCAGGTGCCCAGGAACCGTTTCCCAGCTCACTTCCCCCAGAGGACTCACCCCTCCGATCGCACTTCCTGCTTTGGCAAGTGTCAATGGTCAAACACCACTGCTCGCCTGTTACCTACTGCTCGCCCCAGTGTACTTCCAGCTCCCGGAGGCTCCGCTTCCAGCAGCTGCGACCCAGCCCGGGTTATATGAGGTTGGGCGGCCGGAGGCGCTGCGTGATTGGTGGGTCGGAACGGGGCGGGGACTCGCTGGAAAGTCCCCTCTGGATTGGTGCAAACCATCGGGGTGGGACCTCTACTCTGGCTGGGCGGGAAAGCTCGAACTGCGCTGCCGGGCTGGAGACGGCGGGAGCCGCTGCTCTCCGGCTGAGGGAACCAGAGACAGCTCGGTCCCTAACGGAGCGCCGGGGAGGCAGGCGTCATGACGGGCGAGGTGGGTTCTGAGGTGAGTTTATGCACACGCCCCCCACCGGGGCTGCGAAGGCCCGGCACCGAGGGGTTAGGTGGGGCCGGGGTAGACCCCGCTGACCCGGGGAGCCCGGGCGGGAGGACTGCGGCTCCCGGCGTTCACCGCGTCGGCTCCCGCAGCCTCGAGACTCGGTCGGGATGGGTTCCGACCGGGCGTCCCGTCCCGCCGCCGGGCTTCCCGCGCTTCGGGCTCCGTGGCCGGGGAGCTCCAGGTCTCTGCGGCGCGCGCTGCCGGCAGCCCAGCCCCTCCTCAGCCGGTTCCTGCCGCCAGCCCTCCCCTTTGGCGCGTTTCCTGTCGCGGAAGCTCCTCCCCTCAGGGTGCCCTGAAAGCCAGGAGGCTCTGGCCGAACCGGGCCGCAGGGGTGCGGGGCGGGATTCTCCGCAAATAGAGGACGAGGGTGTTAGGGAGTTCCACGTTGGGCCTGGGAGGGGCCCTGGAGGTCATCGCGCGGAGGCCCTTTGCGTTTTCCTACGGGGCCCCGAGTGGGACGTCACCGTTGGGGCGCCTGGCTGGTGGCTCGCAGCTCCCTGGCGAAATTGGGCATAGAAAACAGATGTTTCCAGACCTGTGTCCTTTCTGGGGCCGGATTCGGGCAAGGCACTCTCGCCTTAGGAGCAAAATTTAAAGGGGCACCAAAACACTCATTAATCAAACTCATATTTTAATGCAATTTTTTTTTAAACCGAAATTAATGCAAAAAATTTTTATGATTTGATATTGAACAAAATATCAGACGTTTAAACAGAGACAAGATCTGACCAGTCATTTGCACGACCTTGCCTCACTCACCTCACCCTAATCCCGTCCCTGGTTCCAATAAACTTTATTTACAAAAGCGGGTGTATTATTTACCTCATGAGCCATAGATTATTGATTTAATTTTTTAAAAAATATTGCATTAATATGTTATTTATTTTGATTACTGAATTTTTTGAGACCTCACCCCACCCTGTTCCTGGCCCTGCCCTTTGACGTTGCTGCAAATTGCCTAGAAGAGAATCATCATTCAAAACAGCCCTATTCCTTGAGCTGTCTGGTTACCTAAATTCGATTTCCGCATTCACAAACAGAAGTAATAATTTCACTGCTTTGGATTGTTGAGAGGATCGTCAGTGCATACATATTAATTCTCAGCAATCCCAGCACTTTGGGAGGCCAAGGCCAGCAGATTGCTTGAGCTCAAGATTTTGAAACCAGCCAGCCTGTTTTCTAACATGGCAAAACCCCGCCTCTACAAAAAAAAATACAAAAATTAGCCGGGCGTCGCCCGTAGTCCCAGCCACTCAGTAGGCTGAGGTGAGAGGATCCTTTGGGCCTGGAGGTCAAGCCTGCAGTGAGCCATGATCCTGCCACTGCACTCTAGCCTGGGTGACAGAGTGAGATGCTGTATCAAAAAAAAATTGTGCCAAGCATCCCAATCAATTTAATCTAATATACCTACATATATACTACTATATATATATATATATATATTTTTTTTTTTTTCCGAGATGGAGTCTCGCTCTGTTGCCCAGGCTGGAGTGCGGTGGCGCAATCTCGGCTCACTGCAACCTCTGTCTCCCGGGTTCAAGTGATTCTCCTGCCTCGGCCTCCTGAGCAGCCGGGACTACAGGCACACACCACCATGCCCAGCTAATTTTTGTATTTTTAGTAGAGACGGGGTTTCACCATATTGGCCAGGCTGGTCTCAAACTCCTGACCTCGTGATCCACCTGCCTCGGCCTCCCAAAGTGCTGGGATTACAGGCATGAGCCACCATGCCTGGCCAATTTAATGATTTTTTGAGAAACCACTCGGGTGAGACCTTGCACCCTGTTACATTACTGATGTTCATATTTCTCCCTTTATTAATAAGTGTATTCAGAGCCCTGAGAACTCCAAGGAGGTAGACTTGGCATCTAGGATTAGCTTGGTCACTAACTGATCAAGTCACCTAACACACCCCTCCTCCTTAGGTTTTTATTTGCGACTTTTTAAACTGTCTTATTTAGAAATTTTCAAACCTATACAACCGTAGAAAGGATGGTATAATGAACCCATCACCTTACTTCAACTACAGTTTGAATATGTCTCGTCTGAAATGCTTGGGACGAGAAGGGTTTTGAATTTCAGATTCATTTTGGGTTTTGGAATATTTGCATACACTTAATGAGATGTCTTGGGGGAGGGACCCAAGTCTAAACATGAAATTCAGTTATATTTCATATATACCTTACACACATAGTCTGAAGGTAATTTTATACAGCATTTTAAAATAATTCCGTGCATGAAGCAAAGGTTTTATTGCAGCTCATCATATGAGGTCAGGTGTGGAATTTTCATCTAGTGAAATTTCAATTAGCATCATGTCAGTGCTAAAATATTTTGGATTTGGGAGCATTTCAGGTTCAGATTAAAGATGTTCAACCTGTATTATCAAATCATGATCAATCTTGTTTCATTTATACCGCTACCCATTTTTCCTCTCACAGGATTATTTGGAGGAAAATCCCAGATATCATATTATTTGAACCACAAATATTTTAGTGTGCCTATCTAACAGACAAGGGCTTTCCAAAAAAAGATAACTACAATATTATTACCACACCTAAGAAGGATCTAGTCAGTGTTCAGATTTCTTTGACTCATAGATATTTCATTTATTTTTATATGTCACTTTAGCATAATTATTTACATTTTTTTGAATCATCAGAAGTTGGCATATTGCAATTGTTTATATTATATATGTGTATATATACATATATGTATGTATTTTAAGATATACATACATATATAAAACATACTTATATGTGTGTGTATACACATATATATGTATTTTAAGATATACATACATATATAAAGCATACATTTATGTATATAGAAATATACAGGGCCAGGTGTGGTGGCTTACGCCTGTAATTCCAGCATTTTGGGAGGCTGAGGCAGGCGGATCACCTGAGGTCAGGAGTTCGAGACCAGCCTGGCTAACATGGTGAAACCCCATTTCTACTAAAAATACAAAAAATTAGCCGGGCATGGTGGCATGCACCTGTAATCCCAGCTACTCGGGAGGCTGAGGCAGGAGAATCGCTTGAACCCAGGAGGCGGAGGTTGTAGGGAGCCAAGATCATGCCATTGCACTCCAGCTTGGACAACAAGAGCAAAACTCCGTCTCAAAAAAAAAAAAAAGACAAAGAAATATAGCATATAGAAATATACATACATGTATAAATATATGGAAATATACATACATACACACATATATTCATTCACTTACGTATTAACTAACTTTATAGGTTTCTCTCCCTCTGTTTTTTTTTTTCTTTGCAATATATTGCAAAGGCCAGGCGCAGTCACTCATACCTGTAATCCCAGCACTTTGAGAGGCCAAGGTGGGTGGATCACCTGAGGTCAGGAATTTGCAACCAGCCTGGCCAGCATGGAGAAAACTTGTCTCTATTAAAATACAAAAAATTAGCTGGGCTTGGTGGTGTGCGCCTGTAATCCCAGCTACTTAGGAGGAGAATCGCTTGAACCCAGGAGGCAGAGGTTGCAGTGAGCAGAGATTGCGCCGCTGCACTCCAGCCTGGGTGACAGAGCAAGATCCTATCTCAAAAAAAGAAAGAAAGAAAGAAACCACCCAGTTTGACTTGTGGAGTTTCCCACATCTAGGTTGCATCTCTGTGGTATTATTCAACATGTTTCCCTATTCACTCTATTTCCTGTAACTTGGTAGTTAGATCTAGAGACTTGATAGGATTCAAATTTGATTGTTCTGTCAGGAATACTTTATAGCTAGTATTGAGTACTTCTATTAGGCAGCACATAATGTCTGGTGTTTCTCTTTTGGTGATGTTAGCAGCCATTAATGATAATTGCCGAGGTCTTATTTAATTGAGGGTTGATAAAATTGTGATAATCTAATTCTATCATTTGTTAATTCATTAGGATATTTCTCTAAATAGAAACTTCTCCTCATCAATCATGGGATATATGGGGAACAGTTCACACAGAAAAGGCATAATAAATGCTTGATTCTTTTCATTTTTTAACCATTACTAAAGGAGTTGGTTCTGTTAGCATCCTTCAAAGGTGAAAAACAAACTTTTGTTTGTTTGTTGTCCAGTAATTCTAAATGTCATCCCTTCAAGGAACCATTGTATTTGGTTCTTTCCTTAGTTCAGGTTGATGATCCCATGATGATTTCTGTGTCATTATGTACTTGGAGCTTTTGGTCACTTGCTGGTTAATACAAAGTATATTGTCATTTTCTAGGTTCACCTGGAAATCAATGATCCAAAAGTCATTTCACAAGAGGAAGCAGATAGTCCTTCAGATAGTGGACAGGGCAGCTGTGAAACAATTGGACCCTTGAGTGAAGGAGGTTTGTAATAGTAATTTTATTTTTAGGAATAGTATGCAGGAGCCTCAGTTGTAAGTAGATTGGATTAATTTCATTATTCTCTTGATTTATTCCATTAATGCCCCATCCTTATTGTTTGTTTTACTATAAAAGCAAAATAACAGTGCTTGTACCTTTTTGAAACTATGTTATATTGTTGAATGTCTAATAGCTACCACATTGCCTGGTTAATTGCATCCATCCTATAATAAAAGGAATTTTAACACCTGCCAGAGGATTAGAACAACTTCACACATTGTAAATATACATAAAATTACATTTCCCAGTAAGAGACATTTTCCCAGGGAAAATGTTTTCAAAATGTATTTTAGATTTGCTTTGCTACAATCAGTTCTTAATAGTAGTCACATAATTTCACAATGTAATATATCACGTGTATAACTGAATATATTTTTGAGGAGTAGTGGGACTAGGAGGAAGATCAAATGATGGTATAATTAAAAGAAAATTGTTTCTTCCAGATTCAGATGAAGAGATATTTGTAAGTAAGAAGTTGAAAAACAGGAAGGTTCTACAAGACAGTGATTCCGAAACAGAGGACACAAATGCCTCTCCAGAGAAAACTACCTATGACAGTGCCGAGGAGGAAAATAAAGAGAATTTTTATGCTGGGAAAAATACAAAAATCAAAAGGATTTACAAAACTCTGGCAGACAGTGATGAAAGTTACATGGAGAAGTCTTTGTATCAGGAAAATCTCGAAGCGCAAGTGAAACCTTGCTTAGAGCCGAGTCTTCAGTCTGGAAACTCTACAGACTTTACCACTGACAGAAAGAGTTCCAAAAAGCACACAAATGATAAAGAAGGAACTTCAGGAAAAGCAAAAGTAAAATCGAAAAGAAGACTTGAGAAAGAGGAGAGAAAAATGGAAAAAATTAGACAGCTGAAAAAGAAGGAAACAAAAAACCAGGTACATTTTAAAGAATAATTTGCTATTGCTTGGGTAGGTTAACATTTTAGAAAAGGTTGCTGTTAGTACTTGAGGTTGTCTCTGCTCTCCAAATATTGCTTTGAATTGACTATTTTGTGTTAAGAATAATAGGGTATGTTATTTAAAACTAACGGGTCTTGGCCAGGTGCAGTGGTGCATATCTCTAATCCCAGCACTTTGGGAGGCTGAGGCCAGAGGGTCACTTAAGCCCAGGAGTTCAAGACCAGCCTAGGCAACAGAGTGAGATCCCGTCTCTACAAAAAAGTTAAAAATTAGTTGGGTGTGGTGGCCGTAGTCCCAGCTGTAGTCCCAGCTACTTGGGAGGGTGAGGTGGGAGAATCACTTGAGCCCAGGAGGTCGAGGTTGCAATAAGCTGTAATTGTACCACTGCATTCCAGCGTGGATGACAGAGTGAGACCCTGTCTCAAAAAACAAAACAAAACAAAACAAAAAAATAAAACTTATTGGTCTTATTCTATTTTGGGTATGCAGAGGACATTTCCAAATAAATGGGTTTCTTATTTTCTTTATGAGCACATGGAGTAATCCTTTGCTGTCTCTGAGCTGATGAAAATTAATGGAAAGAAGGCTTTTTAATGCATCTGTCAGTCAGAAGTCTTGTTTGCTAACTAGAAAACTATCCTCAAATTTATAAACTAGCTGCTTAACAAGTATTTGACTTTTCAAAAAAAATTTACTGTTTATTAAGTTAGTTTTAGACAGTTGCATAAAATCACAACTTGGACTTCAAAGGATAAGTGTGAGTTAGGAACCAGTGAGAATGTTGTAGATTTTATATGCTTGTCTGTTGATGAAACATGGGCTTTTTCTGGCCTGATCCAAATTACCATATGATGTTGTGAAATACTGGATTTTTAAATGATTGGATTATGCTTTTTGTTTATGTATTATCTAGGAAGATGATGTAGAACAGCCATTTAATGACAGTGGCTGTCTTATTATGGATAAAGACCTTTTTGAAACTGGGTTGGAGGATGAAAATAACTCTCCATTGGAAGATGAAGAGTCAATAGAATCAATAAGAGCAGCTGTAAAAAACAAAGTAAAAAAGCACAAGGCAAGTAAAACATGATTGCAATAAGAGTTAACCAACCGCCTCTGACCTTTGCTATATTTTTAATTTACTGTTGGAACCTTAATTTTTTCTTTTTTTAACTGAAGAAAAACGTGTCAATTGACTTAAGTTTTCAGCTGTTAATTTTGGAGACTTGCAGTACAAGTGATAGACGTGCTAACTTATTTGGAAACTAGTTCTTTGTTATTACCCTTTTAGGAATGCTGAAAAAAAAGACTTAAGATACTTGGCGGTGTAGTAAGATGCAGGTAAATAATAGGGAAGAGATGTAAATTTTGCAATCCTATAGCCTTTGAGAAATGAACCCTATAGGGTTTCAGGAAGGGTATCAAAGAGAGGCATCAGTCAAAACATTGTTGTCCCGAGTATTTGGAAGCATAATTTTTCTTCCTAAGATTTTTTTTAGCTTCCTGCGAGTTATTATCCCTCTTTAGGGAAAGATGTAAGCAGAGGTAAAAGAAATAAGGGTCCAAACTCCATTTGAGGTATCTAATTTGTTTTCTAAGCATAATAGGATGCTGTGTGTTTAATAATTTCTATTCGATGATTATTGATTTATTAATGTAGCATGATGTGGTGTTGGATGACAAAAGTAGACTTCAACTAAATCATCCTCTTATTTGAATTTTGTTTTTGTCCTAATAATCAACATGCCATTTCTTTTAGAAAAAAGAACCATCTTTGGAGAGTGGGGTCTATTCATTTGAGGAAGAAAGTGAGTTATCAAAAGGAACCACGAGGAAGGTGAGGTAGAGCCCTGTATATTAGTCACATTGATCTCTTTACACAGGAGTTTATGGATTGCTTAGGGATAAATATTTTATTTTGTCTATCATATTTTTCTGTTACCCATCATATTGCTTTGTACATAGTAGGAACAAAATATGGATTGGATTGAACGAATTCTCTGAGACTTGAATGAATTCTCTAAGACTTTAAATGAATTCCTTGAGTTTATACTGCATTTGGCTTACTATTTCCTTTCCTCTTTTCTTGGAGAGAGCAAACTCTTGAGGGATGAATATCTATCTTTCTGGATATTCATATAATTAATGTAGTCTCACTTTTTGTTTTCTTTAAGGAAAGAAAGGCAGCCAAATTAAGTAAAGAAGCATTAAAACAACTGCATAGTGAGACTCAGCGCCTTATTCGAGGTAATGCAACCCAGTAAACTTTGAGGCAAAATCACAATATTTCTTGGTAAGCTCAACTTGGATGTTGAGGACTTTTATTTTTTTAACACTTCTAATGTGAACTCAGGTTATAATATCAAGTTTAGAATTGATCTTGGTGAAAGGCCATTGTTCTAAAGCCCTTGGAACATTTGTATAAACTGAAGAAATTTTCAGAACTGTAATGCAAGTAGGGAGGAAATTTAATGGTTGTCTGTGGACCGATTGTGTTAGGATTCTTTGGAGAGGTAGTAGTCCCTCCTATTTGCAGTTTTGGTTACCCGTGGTCAGCCATGGTCCATGGAATTAAAAAAAAAATCCCTTTGTCCAGTGTATCACACTGTATATGTTACCTGCCTGTTAGTCAGTTAGTAGCCCTCTCAGTTATCAGATGAAAAAAACACTGCATGGTTTAGTACTATCTGCAGTTTCAGGCATCCACTGCAGGTTTTGGAATGTATCCCTGTGGATAAGCAGGGACTACTGTATATAAATTTTTAGGCCCTACAGAGATTCTGATTCAGTAGGTTTGAAATGGGATCCAAGAATCTGTATTTCTAAAAAACTTCCTGGATCATTTTGATTTCACATCTAGGTTTAAAAGCCACTGGTCTTCAGGAAACTCTTCTGTACTTAGCTCCTCTGCCTTTGTTAAAGGGGAGTTTTCTATTTCTAGTGATGGCGTAGGTTATTATGTTTGGTTAACTGAATATGAAGCGACATTTCAGAATATACAGTATATATATTTGCTTGTTTTATTCTGTTTTATAGAGTCTGCACTTAACCTTCCATATCATATGCCTGAGAATAAAACCATTCACGATTTCTTCAAACGTAAACCCCGGCCCACTTGCCAGGGAAATGCCATGGCACTATTGAAGTAAGAACACTCTTATTATTATATTAAATTATTATTATTATTTTCATGAACATTTAGTTTTGTAGCAAACACCTGGCATAAAAAGTTCAGATTTCTCACTCCCCTAAAACTGATTTAACTGATATATACTAAGGGATGAGAATGTTTCACATTTAGGATAATTTTCAACTCCAGCTCATTTTCTCTTCTCTAGGTCATCTAAATATCAGTCAAGCCATCACAAAGAAATCACAGACACTGCAAATACTACTGAAATGAACAGTTATCACCATAGTAAAGGTTCTGGGCAGACAACGGGTGCAGAAAATGAAGTGGAAATTAATGCACTCCCTGTGGTTTCAAAGGAAACCCAGATCATTACTGGATTAGATGAGTCCTCCAGGAAGGATTTGGTAAAAAATGAAGAGCTAGAAATTCAGGGGAAACAGAAGCAGAGTGACATTAGACCTTCACCTGGGGACAGCTCGGTGGTGCAACAGGAATCCAGCTTCCTTGGGAATAATCACAGTGAGGAATGTCATGTTGGAGGGCTTGTAGCATTTGAACCTCATGCCCTGGAGGGTGAAGACCCCCAAAATGCAGAAGAAACAGATGAGAAAGTGGAAGAGCCTGGGCAGCAAAATAAATCATCAGCAGTTGTGCCACCTGAAAGAGTGAGAAGGTTTACTCTGGATAGACTTAAGCAACTGGGAGTAGATGTTTCCATTAAACCACGGCTAGGTGCTGATGAAGATTCCTTTGTGATACTTGATGAACCTGAAACCAACAGAGGTAATCCTTTAAATTGTGGGAGTCTCCTTGGAGTGATTATCCTGGTAGCTTTTGATTATTGACCACTGTCGAGGACAGAGAACATAGGAGAAACCAATAACCACATGTGATCTTATCCTGCAGTTGTTCCAGATATGGGCAGAGTCCCTTTTAGAGAAATTTGGCAGGGTATCAGAGTGATCTAAGCCATGTTTACAATGGAAGTCTGTTGGCCAGGTGTAGTGGCTAATGCCTGTAATCCCAGTACTTTGGGAGGCCGAGGCGGGCAGATCACGAGGTCAGGAGTTTGAGACCAGCCTGGCCAAAATAGTGAAACCTGTCTGTACTAAAAATACAAAAATTAGCCCGGCATGGTGGCATGCATCTGTAGTCCTAGCTACTTGGGACGCTGGGGCAGGAGAATTACTTGAACCCGGGAGGCAGAGGTTGCAGTGAGCCGAGACTGCACCACTGCACTCCAACCTGGGTGACAGAGCGAGACTCTGTCTCAAAAAAAAAAAAAAGCATGTTGATAGTTAATATAAAAAAGAGGTACATTGCTATTGTGTTATGGTATTTAGGAATTTATTATTTCTGCCTTTCCAATCTGAAATTAAGTTTTTTCTATAATCCTGAGTCAAATCTTAAGACATTGATGAAAACATCGTTTAGTTTTTTACTGCTAAAGAGAAACATTTTGGTTCACTTAAATTATCTGTGAAACTGAATTTCTTTTGTTTTCACTCATTCAACAAATATTAAAGTATCTACTATGAGGAAGTTGCTATGGGGCATACCAAGATAAATCTGATATTTAAGGTATACTTAAGATGCTTTTACTCTATTGGGGGAGATAAGAAGTATGCAAATAACAAGTACAAAGGAGAAAATGGTAAATGATGTCTTTGATAATGAATATGTCATTGATAATTGGAAAATAAATACATGAAAAAAGGAAAAGTATATTTTCTTTTTTTTTTTTTTTTTTTTTTTTTTGAGATGGAGTCTCACTCCTGTCGCCAGGGGCTGGAGTGCAGTGGCAGATTCAGCTCAACCTGCAACGAACTCCGCCTCCCGGGTTTACGCCATTTCACTCGTCCTGCTCAGCCTCCGAGTGCTGGGACTAAAGGCGCCCGCACCTCGCCCGAACTAGTTTTTTGTATTTTTTAGTAGAGACGGGAAGGGTTTCACACCATGTTACGCCCAGGATGGCCTCGATCTCCTGACCTCCGTGATCCGCAACTACCGTCTCGGCCCTCCCAAAGTGCTGGAGATTACAGCTTACCACCGGCGCCCTGGCCAGGAAAAAGTATTATTTTCTTAAAGAACATTTAGAATAAAATACTGTAGGAATTCAGAGAGGGATAAATTTCTTCCAATGAATGGTTAGAGGACAGCTTGAAGAATAGGTGGATATAATTACTTGTTCACTGCCTTCCCTTTATACTGTGAGTTGGGATCTACTGCCTTGTTCCCTACTGTATCCCTAGTGCTTCCTCAGTGGATGACACATTGTAGGCACTTGTATTTATCAAATGAATGAATGATCTCTCAACACTGAACTCAAGTATTACCACGTTGAATAAATTTCCTGACTCTTAGATAGAGTTGGATGCTCCCCACTCTGCCTTGAGGCAGTATGGCATGGTGGTTAAGAGCTTAGACTTTGTGGCTGGACGCGGTGGCTCACGCCTGTAATCCCAGCACTTTGGGAGGCCGAGGCGGGTGGATTGTGAGGTCGGGAGATCAAGACCATCCTGGCTAACACGGTGAAACCCCATCTCTACTAAAAATACAAAAAATTAGCCGGGCGTGGTGGCGGGCGCCTGTAGTCCCAGCTACTCAGGAGGCTGAGGCAGGAGAATGGCGTGAACCCCGGAGGCCGAGTTTGCAGTGAGCCAAGATCACACCACTGCACTCCAGCCTGGGCAATAGAGCGAGACTCCGTCTCAAAAAAAAAAAAAAGAGCTTAGACTTTGTAGGAAGACCAGGATTTGAATCTGGACTATCATAGTAATTATTTAACATTGTATATGCCATTTGACCTCTTCAAGCATCTTTTTTTAAAAAAAGAGAAGAAAGCCAGGCAGAGTGGTACACACCTGTAGTTCCAGCTACTGGGGAGGCTGAGACACAAGAGGGTCACTTGAGCCCAGGAGTTTAAGGCCATGCTGGGCAGCATATGAAATCCGGTCTCAAAAAAAGAAAAAAGAAAGAAAGAAAAAAGCATTATATGGCTTGTGGGCTATGGTGAAGATGTGTTGAAATAATGCATGCAAATGGATAGTATAAAGAAGCACTCAAAAAGTTGTTGCTGCTTCTACTATTATTAGTGAAATGGTTCACATCAAGACTTTTTGTTTTTGAGACGGACTTTCACTTGCTCTTGTCACCCAGACTGGAGTGCAATGGTGTGATCCCACCTCACTGCAACCTCCGCCTCCTGGGTTCAAGCAATTCTCCTGCCTCATCCTCTCAAGTAGCTGGGATTACAGATGCCCGCCACCACACCCAGCTAATTTTTGTATTTTTAGCAGAGACGGGGTTTCACCATGTTGGCCAGGTGAGTCTTGAACTCCTGACCTTAGGTGATCTGCCTGCCTTGACCTCCCAAAGTGCTGGAATTACAGGTGTGAGGCACTACACTCGACCAAGACTCTTTCATTAAACCGGGCACAGTCAGTGGCTTATGCCTGTAATTCTAGCACTTGAGGAGGTGGAGGTGGGAGGATTGCGTGAGCCCGGGGGGTCAAAGCTACAGTGAGTTGTGAGCTGAAATTGCACTACTGCACTCTAGTCTGGGAGACAGAACGAGACCCTGTCTCATAAAAAACACACACACACACACACACACACACACAAAATTATGTTTCATTAAACAGCTTATTGTCGGCAGGTGCTATGTCAGCCACTATATCTGGTGTGTAAAATATGCTCAGTAAGTCTGTTAATTGAATGAGTTGACTTTGGAGATGGAGAGGATAGAAAGAGCACCTTGTCTCATTAAAAACACACACACACACACACAAATAGATTCTCTTTCATTAAACAGCTTATTGTTGGTAGGTGCTATGTCAGCCACTGTATCTGGTGTGTAAAATATGCTCAGTGAGTCTGATAACTGAATAGGTTGACTTTGGAGATGAGGAGAAGGATAGAAAGAGCTCTGCATGGTGTTGCGTATTGGGAAGATGTGAAAGTCAGTTTGACCAGGGCTGGAGGTTGAGGTGGCAGAGTTGTGTAACAGAACTAGCATAGCTCCATTAGCAAAGAAGCATGAGAATAAGCTGTTGTCCGGAACACTGAGGGAAAGTTTCTGTTCTGTGGGACTAAAAGTTACCTAACAGTCCTAGACTGATAGGAAAGGGAGAAACGTTTTTTGAGTACCAACTATATTAGACACTGGTACATTCTTTGTTAGTTGTCTTTCTTAATTTTCATAGCGCCAGGTATTATTTTGCAAAATGAAGAGACTGAGGCTCAGAGAGGTTAGGTTATTTTTCCAGCATTATACTTGGCTTATAAAGAGACCTACATAGTGGCTGGCGTATGGTGAGCACTTACTTTTTAACTTGGAACATGTTTTCCTTTAGAAATAATTGACATGAAATTTGGGTTTCCAGACCAGCCATAATATACGTGAAGTTAGAATCAACATTCATTCATTCATGCAATAAATTGTATTTAGCACTGTGTTTGCTGCTGTGTATACATGTAAAACACTCCCCGCTCTCAAAGAAATTAAAGTATAATAGGAGTGATAGGCAGGCAAACAGACCATTACAATAGTGGATGGTAAGTGCTTACGATCAAGGTATGTAATTGAGGGTGCATTGGGAACCTAGAGGAAGGGTACCTTATTTGGAGCCTAGAAGTCAAGGAAGTTTCTGAAAGGAGCTCAGTAGAGATACCAAGGCAGGCAGGTGAGGGAGGACTTTTTGGTGGAGGGGTTGGACCTGCAGATGTCAGAGACAATAGAAAGCACAGGGTGTTCTACCTGGCTGAAGTGAAGATAGCAAGGACATTGGTGATCATTGCCCAGATCATTCAGGGTTTTTATGCCATGCTAGGAGCTTGGACTTTAGCTCTTTGTAAGTAGAGGACCATTGAAACGTTTTCAGCAAAGGAAATGTTCAATCAGATACTCATTTTAGGAAGTTAAATCTGGTACCTGGTGTGGTGGATGCATTGGAAGGGGTTAAGAGTAAAAATAGTGGGAACAGCTCAGTTTCCTTACCTCATATAGGATAAGATTTCCATGAAAAAATGCATGTAAATTTAAATTTTGTGATGTTGCTTGCAATAGCATATGGAATAATCCCTGCCTCTAATTCTGCTTTCTGGACAAGAGTAATGTGAATGAGAACAGTTCTTATGCTGACTGCTGTTTTAAGTCCCAGGTAATCTTCCTACCCAACCATTTCTTTTACTCTAGTGGCATCCGTAATAACGTGCCTATTTCTGTTCCCTTTTCTCTGCCACTACCTGTTGCTTTCAGCTTTACTGAACCACTGCAAAATAGGAGGCAGACTTATAGCTGGTCTCTCTACTCTTTTGTTTGCAATGTAAACATAGCATCCTTTAGAGTTGGGTTTTTGCTGCTAATAATGTTGGGGGCTCAGAATAAAAGATTTCCTTCATTTTCTCTTTTCTAGTAAGACCATCTAGAGGAAAAAGAATACATATCTAGATGCTAGTCACAAAAATACTGAAGTATGATTTGAGTGCAGTTTAGAAAATTAACCAAAGTTTCATGCCTATAGTTCCAGCACTTTGGGAGACTAAGGTGGGAAGATCGCTTTGAGGCCAGGTGTTTGAGACCAGCTTGGGCAACATAGCGAGTTCCTGTCTTTACAAGCTAGGACTCCCAAGTAGTCCTAGCTACTTGGGAGGGTGAAGTAGAAGGAATGCTTAAACCCGGGAGGTCAAGGTTGCAGTGAGCTGTGATCGCACACCACTGCACTCCAGCCTGAGCAACAGAGCAAGACCCTGTCTCTAAAAAGAAAAATGAAAAGAGGCCGGGCACAGTGGCTCACACCTGTAACCCTAGCACTTTGGGAGGCTGAGGAGGGTGGATCACTTCAGTCCAGGAGTTCAAGACCAGCCTGGACAACATGGCAAAACCCGTCTCTACAAAAAATACAAAAATTGGCCAGGTGCAGTGGCTCACTCCTATAATCCCAGCACTTTGGGAGGCTGAGGTGGGCGGATCATCTGAGGTCAGGAGTTCAAGACCAGCCTGGCCAACATGGTGAAACCCCATCTGTACTAAAAGTAAAAATAAAAAATTAGGCCAGGCGCGGTGGCTCAAGCCTGTAATCCCAGCACTTCCAGCCTGGGCGACAGAGCGAGACTCCGTCTCAAAAATAATAATAATAAATAAATAAATAAATAAATAAATAAATAAATAAAAAATTAGCTGGGTGTTGTGGTGCACGCCTGTAATCCCAGCTTCTAGGGAGGCTGAGGCAGGAGAATTAGTTGAACCCAGGAGATGGAGGTTACAGTGAGCTGAGATCATGCCACTGCACTTTGGCCTGGGCAACAGAGTGAGACTCCATCTCAAAAAAAAAAAAAAAAAGTTAGCTGGGGTTGGTGGTACATGCCTATAGTCCTGGCTACTCTCAGGAGGTTGAGGTGAGAGGATCACCTCTAAGCTTGGAGAGATTGAGGCTACAGTGAGAGCCAAGGTTGCAACACTGCACTCCAGCCTGGGCCACAGAACAAGACTCCATTTAAAAATAAACCATTTTATCATGGACGAGAAGGCCACCTGAAAATATCCAGTGTGCATCAACTCCAAAGGAACTTTCTCCTTATAACTGCCAGCTATCACCACAGATTCCATTATGATATGAAGTGTTAAGCAGAGTTAACAGCTGGCTGAGGGAGAAAGGAGAAGGAAATTCTAAGATATTGCAGTGGTGAAGAGGGGTAAATTTATATCACTATTGGATTGCTGAACTTACTGTTCCCAGTATATATATATGCCCCTTTGTATACAAGTTGAGCATGTGATACTGGGGCTACAATATTTCCTTTCTCATTGTACCAACTGTACTAGTGTAACAGTTTTCACCAAAAAACTTATTACTGTCGTGCTGCTTAATTGTATCACTGACTGGATTGTCATTTTATTTTCCCTTATTTAAAAAAATTGACCTTGCCTATATTTAGTAAGATTGCCAATAATGAAACGTTCAAAATAGGGAATTTGATCCCAGCACTTTGGGAGGCCAAGGTGGGCTGATCATTTGAGGTCAGGAGTTTGAGACCAGCCTGGCTAACACAGTGAAACCCTGTCTCTACTAAAAATACAAAAAATTAGCCGGGCGTGGTGGCAGGCGCCTGTAGTCCCAGCTACTTGGGAGGTTGAGGCAGGAGAATGATGTGAGCCCGGGAGGTGGAGCTTGCAGTGAGCTGAGATTGCACCACTGCACTCCAGCCTAGGCAACAGAGCTAGACTCCATCTCAAAAAAAAAAAAAAAAAAAGTCAAATTAGCCAGTCTGCTGGCACAGGCCTGTAGTCACAGCTTCTCCAGAGGCTGAGGCAGGAGGATCTGTTGAGCCCAGGGGTCAAGGCTGCAGTGAGCTGTGATGGTGCCACTGCACCCCGGCTTGAGTAACATAGCAAGGCCCTGTCTCAAAAAAATTAAAAAGAGGCCGGGCGCGGTGGCTCAAGCCTGTAATCCCAGCACTTTGGGAGGCCGAGACGGGCGGATCACGAGGTCAGGAGATTGAGACCATCCTGGCTAACACGGTGAAACCCCGTCTCTACTAAAAAAAAATACAAAAAACTAGCCGGGCGAAGTGGTGGGCGCCTGTAGTCCCAGCTACTGCGGAGGCTGAGGCAGGAGAATGGCGTAAACCCGGAAGGCGGAGCTTGCAGTGAACTGAGATCCGGCCACTGCACTCCAGCCTGGGCGACAGAGCCAGACTCTGTCTCAAAAAAAAAAAAAAAAAAATTTGAAAAAAAAAGAAAGAGCCATTTTAGCTTGTGGATAATACAAAATAGGCTACCAACTAGAATTTGGCCTGTGAGCTACAGCTTGCTGACCCTTGTTATAGAGGCTGAGCTCAGACAACAAAAACGAAACTTTTCGGCTATTATGAAGTAACAGAGACTGGATTTACCTTCCTCCTTAAACAACTAAAAGGTCAGACAAAATATATGAAGTAAGTTTTTCAGGCATTTAACAGGCAGAATAGAACAGTAAGCTCTGAGAGAAGAGAAACAAATGAGGTGAGTCCTATCATTGCCCCAGCTTACCATCTGGAGAGTTTCCAGGCCACAACGCATACAGAGTGAACCTAAGTGGAGCCTGGCAATCTCCCAAAGTTGAGATCACACCACTGCACCCCAGCCTGGGAGACAGTGAGACTCCATCTCCAAAAAAAAAAAAAAAAAAAAAAATTAGCTGGGCATAGTGGTGCTCACCTGTAATCTCAGCTACTCAAGAGACTGAAGTAGGAGAATCACTTGAACTCAGGAGATGGAGGTTGCAGTGAGCTGAGATCGCATCATTGCACTCCAGCCTGGGCAACAGAGTGAGACTCCGTCTCAAAACAGAAACAAAAAACAGCAATAACAGATAGGGAATTTTAAACAGACGGAAACCCATGAAAAATTTAGCCCTTGAATAGATGAGATTATAATCTTTTTTCCTACCAGTTTAATACTTTTAGAGAATTTTTAAAGAATGTTCAAAAGAATTGCACATATTTAGAAATTTCAGGTATACATTTCTGTCTGATTTTTTAAAGTCTGATTTTTGAAACGTTGAGGAAGAATAGTTGTGGCAGTCCATTAGTTTGGGTTAAGTTGTGTGAATTTGACTCAGGAGTTAATAGCAAGGGGTTTTTGGTTTCTCTGTGTGTGGTTTTCCTCATCATTGTTGAGCTAAAAAAACTTAGCTTGTAAGTCTTAAAGGAAGGAGTTTTGAACATGGCAAACTGACACACTGGTTGGCGTTTGGGTTTAGAACTGGAAGCCTTGAAGCAGCGTTTCTGGAAGCATGCTAATCCAGCAGCCAAACCCAGGGCTGGTCACACAGTGAACGTGAACGTCATAGTGAAAGACGTGGGCACTGATGGAAAGGAAGAGCTAAAAGCAGATGTGGTACCTGTGACTTTAGCACCTAAGAAGTTGGATGGAGCAAGCCACACAAAACCAGGTATTGGAGCCCACAGGTTTTGTTTTTTGCTTTTTACTTTGTATTCTAACAGATCTTCAAGGCTGTTGAAAACCTTATAATGAAAAGTTATAGAATCTTTTTCTTTGGAGACTTTGGACAGCAGTATCTCT
Organism: Rhinopithecus bieti; assembly: GCF_001698545.2. Classification (NCBI taxonomy): domain Eukaryota; kingdom Metazoa; phylum Chordata; class Mammalia; order Primates; family Cercopithecidae; genus Rhinopithecus; species Rhinopithecus bieti. The sequence goes on along the minus strand of NW_016807982.1, from coordinate 3,450,153 downwards.
GGCATGATTCATGTGTAGCACACCTAGAGGTGTGGGGTGGACAAGCTGGCTTTATTTTTTAAAAATTATCATTTGTCTTATAAAAAACAAATACCCATTATAGAAAATATATAGAATAAATGAAAATGTAATCTTCTGAGACAGGTTCTATAACCAAATTGTGTATCCTTTTAAACTCTCTTCTTTGCACATATGTATATGTATTTAAACAAAAACAGGGCCAGGTGCAGTGGCACAGGCCTGTAATCCTAGCACTTTGGAAGGCCAAGGCAGGAGGATCTCTTGAGCTCAGGAGTTGGAGACCAGCCTGGGCAACATAGTGAGCCCTAATCGCTACTAAAAAAAAAAATTATCCAGGCATGGTGGCATGCACCGTGGCCCCAGATACTTGGGAGGCTGAGACAGGAGGATCATTTGAGCCAGGAGGTTGAGGTTGCAATGAGTCATGACTGTGGCACTGTACTCCAGCCTAGGCAAGAGGGTGAGACCCTGTCTCAAAACAAAACAACCCACCTAATAATGTGATCATAACATGCATTCTGCTTTGTGTTTTAGAAATGTATTAAGGACAGCTCTCGGCCGGGCGCGGTGGCTCAAGCCTGTAATCCCAGCGCTTTGGGAGGCCGAGACGGGCGGATCACGAGGTCAGAAGATCGAGACCATCCTGGCTAACATGGTGAAACCCCGTCTCTACTAAAAAATACAAAAAACTAGCCGGGTGAGGTGGTGGGCGCCTGTAGTCCCAGCTACTCGGGAGGCTGAGGCAGGAGAATGGCGTAAACCCGGGAGGCGGAGCTTGCAGTGAGCTGAGATCCGGCCACTGCACTCCAGCCCGGGTGACAGAGCTCTCGCTCTGAGACTCCGTCTCAAAAA
>NW_016807982.1:3444136-3447237 GCF_001698545.2 Rhinopithecus bieti | reverse complement strand
AAAAAAAAAAAAAAAAAAAAAAAGGACAGCTCTCACCGCCCCCGCCCCCTTGAAATCACAAGTAATATATCACTTGGAAAACAGTTTTAAATACTGAAAAAAGGTATCAAATGAAAAATTAGTCTTCCCAAAGATAACTATTAACAATTTCTTCTATGTCCTTATAGGAGTATTTTTATCGATATACCATTTTTTGTGAATGTGTGTGACATTGAACATTTACTCCCTGTCAGGCATTGCTCTAGATTCTTTATATGTTTTATCTCATTTAATCCTTACAACCCTATGAGGTAAATAACATTAGTATCCTTATTTTGTATATGAAGAAACTGATATGCAGAGCACTTAAGCCACTTGCTCAAGTTCACACAGCTAATAATAATAATAAACGGTAAGACCAGTGGTCTAATCCAGACCACCTAACTCCAGAGCTCAGGATCTACTTTATATTGCTTTTGAGGCTTTTTTTTTTTTTTTAATAAAGAGTCTTGCACTGTTGCCCTGGCTGGAGTGCAGTGGCACAATCTTAGCTCACTGCAACCTCCACATCCTGGGTTCAAGCAATTCTCCTGCCTCAGCCTCCCAAATAGCTGGGATTACAGGTGCCCACCACCATGGCTAGCTAATTTTTGTATTGTTAGTAGAGATGGGATTTCACTATGTTGGCCAGGCTGGTCTCAAACTTCTGACCTTGTGATCCACCCGCCTTGGCCCCTCAAAGTGCTGGGATTACAGGCATGAGCCACTGCGCCCAGCCTTGAGGTTTTTTTTTTTTAAATGACTGCATAATATTCCATTGAATGAATACAACATGACTCATTAAACCATACTCTTATTGACAGATGTCTTGTTTGTTCCAGTTGTTGCTATTGCATACAGTGTTATATTATATTATAGTGCCAGATATATGGTGGTATATTAGATGCAAAATTCCTTGTAGTGGAATTGTCATGATATATATCACATTTTGATATATATCACCCAGTTGTCTTTCAGAATGGTTGTACCACTCTGAATCACAGTGTATGAGTTCCTTTTTCCTCTCAGTAATAGGTATTATCAAACCTCCTAATTTTTGCCAAACTAACATGTTGAAAATGTATCTCATTATTTTGATTTATAACTCTTTAATTAGAAGTGAGGTTAAGCGTTACTTTTAATTTGTTTATTAACAATATATGTTTATTTTTCTGTGAACTGGCAGTTCATATCGTTAGCTCATTTTACTTTTGAGTTGTTTCTCTTCTTTTTTTTTTTTTCTTTTTGAGATGGAGTCTCGCTCTGTCGCCCAGCCTGGAGTGCAGTGGTGTGATCTCGGCTCACTGCAAGCTCCACCTCCCGGGTTCACTCCATTCTCCTGCCTCAGCCTCCCGAGTAGCTGGGACTACAGGTGCCCACCACCACGCATGGCTAATTTTTTGTATTTTTAGTGGAGACGGGGTTTCACTGTGTTAGCCAGAATGGTCTCGATCTCCTGACCTTGTGATCCGCCCGCCTCAGCTTCCCAACGTGCTGGGATTACAGGAGTGAGCCACCACGCCCGGCCTCTTTTTCTTTAATATAGGTAAATTTATCAATGTTTTTCTTCATGGCTTTTGAGCCACAGACTTTTGAAGCTCTACTCCCTACCCCCCGTTCTCTCTTTTGAACAATTATTTTATAATCCCTGAGGAGTATACTATCCAGGGTGCAGAAATTCTCTTTGATACTTCAATTAATAATAATACTCTTGTGTTCAAATAACAAAAAAGCCCAGAAATACTAGAGTCTCAGATTTTCCTTTTGGGATGTGACTAGAATACTTCTGGAGTTACCTAAAATGCATACCTAATTATTGTATTATGTCTAAAGCATTTCTACATATTTCTGTTCAGGTGAAAAGCTTCAGGTGCTAAAAGCTAAACTGCAAGAGGCAATGAAACTCCGAAGGTTTGAGGAGCGCCAGAAGCGCCAAGCACTGTTTAAATTAGATAATGAAGATGGATTTGAGGAAGAGGAGGAGGAAGAGGAAGAAATGACAGATGAGTCTGAGGAAGATGGAGAAGAGGAGGTAGAGAAAGAAGAGGAAGAAGAGGAAGAACTGGAGGAAGAGGAGGAGAAAGAAGAGGAAGAAGAAGGAAATCAGGAGGTTTCTGGCAATTATGTTGTTTTGTTACCTTGTCATGGTGAATATGAGAGAAAAAGTCAGACTTGATTAAGAGTATAATAAGCATGTTCAATTGTATAAGAGGTTTTAAGGGCATGGTAAGGGTAACTACCCCACATATCTCTAAATCTTAGTATCTTCAGTTCTGTCAGTACCATTGAATATCTGTAGATCATCATTATGTATCTGAATACAGATATTCAGTGGTACTGACAGAATACCATTGCCTGGGCTTCCACCTGTTTGTTTATATATTTTAATATAATAATGCTAATATTAAAAATGGCTTTGTATTTGTAGGAAATTTTATGTTTGTTGTTTATTTAGGTTTCTCTATCAGATTAAAAAGCAGTCCTAACCTTGGCTAGATCGAGGTCTGGAGTAAATTCTCAGGGAGTCAGAGGCCTTTCTGAGTTATTTTCCTTCTTTGTTGAAGAAGGCATTTGTAGAGGGGCCTCTTGCCCTTGTTCCATAGTATTGTTTTCTGCCTAGGGAAAACAGGTGATGATATGATTGTTAAGTATTAAAAAGCTTTCCTTTTTGGGCTGGGCAGGGTGGCTCATTCCTGTAATCCTAGCACTTTGGGAGGCTGAGGTGGGCGGATCACCTGAGGTCAAGAGTTTGAGAACAGCCTAGCCAACATCGTAAAAATCCATCTCTACTAAAAATACAAAGATTAGCTGTGTGTGGTGGCACACCTGTAATCCCAGCTACTCAGGCAGGAGAATTGCTTGAACTCGGGCAGTGGAGGTTGCAAGGAGCCAAGATTGCACCACTATACTCTAGCCTGAGTGACAGAGTGATACTCCATCTCAAAAAAAGAAAAGAAAAAAGCTTTCCTTTTTGTATGCTGGGATCACTTATTTTATTTTATTTTATTTTATTTTATTTTGAGATGGAGTTTTGCTCTTGTTGCCCAGGCTGGAGTGCATGAAACAAACCAGACCCACTGCAA
>NW_016807982.1:3399653-3442895 GCF_001698545.2 Rhinopithecus bieti | reverse complement strand
GCCAGGATGGTCTCGATCTCCTGACCTCGTGATCCGCCCGTCTCGGCCTCCCAAAGTGCTGGGATTACAGGCTTGAGCCAGCAATGAAATATTTCTATATGTAGATCAAAGGAAGATGTATAATTGATTGGATAGGCTGGGCGTGGTGGCTCATGCCTGTAATCTCAGCACTTTGGGAGGCCGAGGTGGGCGGATCACAAGGTCAGGAGATTGAGACCTTCCTGGCTAACAGGGTGAAACCCCATCTCTACTAAAAATACAAAAAATTAGCCGGGCATGGTGGTGGGCGCCTGTAGTCCCAGCTACTTGGGAGACTGAGGCAGGAGAATGGCGTGAACCCAGGAGGCGGAGCTTGCAGTGATACGAGATTGCGCCACTGCACTCCAGCCTGGACAACAGCGAGACTCTGTCTCAAAAAAAATAAAAATAAAAATAAAAAAATAATAATTATTTGGATAATGAAGAGTGTGATCATAGGCATTAGGAAGGATAAGAGAAAGAAGAGAACTTTCTGCTGGGCGCAGTGGCTCACGCCTGTAATCCCAGCACTTTGGGAGGCCGAGGCAGGCGGATCATGAGGTCAGGAGATCGAGACCAGCCTGGCTAACATGGTGAAACCCTGTCTCTACTAAAAATACAAAAAATTAGCTGGGTGTGGTGGCATGCACCTGTAGTCCTAGCTACTTGGGAGGCTGAGGCAGGAGAATCACTTGAACCCAGGAGGCAGAGGTTGCAGTGAGCCGAATTCGCGCCACTGTACTCCAACTGGGGCGACAGAGCGAGACTCCATCTCAGAAAAAAAAAAAGAACTTTCAAGTGTCACTTAGCTCAGAGTAATAAGCCCTGATTATATAATGCTATCTTAGTACTGTAATTTACCTTTAACTTAATGTTTTGGAACTTATAACTTGAGGGGTTTGCCTATGAATTTTATCTGACAGTTTCATCCTCAACTCTTTTTCCTAAACAAATCCACCTTATTTCTGTAATCATGAACTTAAAAGGTGTTTCTCTTTCTTTAGATGAGGATGATTCATGTTCATTGCTAACGAAGGAGAGCAGCCACAATAGCAGCTTTGAGCTGATTGGCTCCACGATTCCATCCTATCAGCCTTGCAACAGACAAACAGGCCGTGGGACCAGTGTTTTCCCTACAGCAGGAGGATTCAGATCTCCTTCCCCTGGGCTATTTCGAGCCAGTTTGGTCAGCTCAGCTTCTAAGGTAAGATGGTAATGGTTTTTCTAATCTCCTCCTCTCTTTGCTTCCCACATTGCTAAATAAAGTTTGTCCCAGCCAACCAACTCCCACCACTTTGGTACCGAGCTTATGTGTGTTCAGTTTAAAAAATCCACCCCCTTTGTGTATTAAAAACAAGCTTCATCCAGTATTCTTACTTTCTTGGAGGTATTTTTCTTTATGCTTCTCATGGCTGTGTATTGTCCTCCTCAATTGCAATTTCCTGAGAGTAGCTTAAATATTGCAAATAGCAACTTCTGTTGTTGTCATGAAAATGAATGACACTTGTAAAATGTTTTGTTATTGTTTGTTTTTGTTTGCGTGCCAGAGTTCAGGGAAACTGTCTGAGCCTTCACTTCCCATAGAGGATTCCCAGGATCTGTATAACGCCTCCCCAGAGCCTAAGACACTTTTCCTAGGAGCAGGAGACTTCCAGTTCTGTTTAGAAGATGACACTCAGAGCCAACTGTTGGATGCAGATGGGTAGGTAGTTTTGTGTTTCTGTGGGCGGGAATGGTTCTGGGTACTGCTTAATTTTGTTTAAAAATAAGTAAGCTTCTGTCACTCCATCTGTGCTTTCTCTTCTGAGAAAGAGAAGGTGTACAGACCATTAGTATTACATTCTATAAGTTTGAACAAAGTCTGTCCAGAAAATAAACATAAATAGCTCTTGCTAACATTCTGGTCCTTCAATTTCTGTCTTACTTGAAATGCATAGATCTTGTATTGTAAGGTCATCAAATTTCCCTGTATCCATCCTGCTATGTTATTATTGTTGGGTAAGGCTGAGAATTCACAGACTGGTGGCACATTACAGGACATAATGCCAAGCCCTGCTCTAACATCATCTGAAGCTAAAAGTTATCCTTTACACTTTACCTTCTGAGTAACATTTTATTCTTTCACAAAACTTTTCCCTCCCTCTTTAGATTAACACAAGCCTAAAGTTTGAATCTTTTGCTTTCTAGTTTGAGATTCAGCTTTTAACTGGTGTTGGAAATTAATTCAGAGGTTTTTCACCCCCTACTTTGCCATTTCTCTGAGGAATTTTTTACACTATTCGTTGTGCTTATTGGCTCTTAGGTTCTTAAATGTTAGAAACCACAGGGATCAGTACCAAGCTTTGAAACCTCGATTGCCATTGGCCAGTATGGATGAGAATGCCATGGATGCCAACATGGATGAGCTGTTGGATTTGTGTACTGGAAAGTTTACATCTCAGACTGAAAAACATCTACCCAGAAAGAGTGACAAGAAAGAGAACATGGAGGAACTTCTGAACCTTTGTTCAGGAAAATTCACTTCTCAGGGTAAATATCCAACAGAGAGCATCAGGCTTACCACACCCAAGTCTCAGTGTCCTTGAAAAGAATTCCCTGGGCGGGTGGGGTGGCTCACGCCTGTAATCCTAGAACTTTGGGAGGCTGAGTTGGATGGATCGCTTGAGCTCAGAAGTTTGAGACCAGCCTGGGCAACATGGCAAATCCCCATCTCTACGGAAAAAAAAATTAGCTACACATGGTGGCACGTGCCTGTGGTCCTAGCTACTTAGGAGGATATGTTGAGCCTGGGAGGTAAAGGTTGCAGTGAGCCGAGATCACACCACTGCACTCCAGCCTGGGTGGCAGAGACCCTGCCTAAAAATAGAAAAAAAGAAAGAAAGAGAAGAAGCCCCTTAACCTCAGGTGAAAAGTTCACAGAAAACAGGACTGTGATGGAATCTATATAAATTGAATTCACTGCTTAGTGCCCTGACATTTAGAAATTTTACTTTCTTAGAGTGGTAAAGTATCAACTTAAGACTACTTTAGGCCACACACGGTGGCTCATGCCTGTAATCCCAGCACTTTGGGAGGCCAAGGCGGGTGGACTGCCTGAACTCAGGAGTTTGCGACCAGCCTGGGTAGCAAGGTGAAACCCTGTCTCTACTAAAATACAAAAAATTATCTGGGCGCGGTAGCCCGTGCCTGTAATCCCAGCTACTTGGGAGGCTGAAACAGAAGAATTGCTTGAACCCCAGAGGCGAAGGTTGCAGTGAGCTGAGATCGTGCCACTGCACTCCAGCCTGGGCAACAGAGAGAGACTCTGTCTCAAAAAGAAAAGACTGCTTTAGCTTTGCCCATATGAGATATCATTTATGATTAATGTATGTACAAAGTTTAGAACAATGTCGGATGTATAATAAATTTCACATAAATGTTAACTTACTTCCTGTCCCCTGCCCCCAACGCACACAACTGCTAGACTGAACATAAGCTCTATGAGATCTGGGATAGTGGTTTGTTCATTACTGTATCCCTGGTGGCCTGGCACATATGGCACATAGTAAGCACTAAATAAGGATTTGTTAAATGAATAGATGGTAGGTTCTTCTTGGCAAGCTTACCTTAGAACTGTATCGAGCTGGCATGACTTTAGATGGCTGGGAAAAGAGTATAAAGCTATCATTCCTTGGTGACACATTTTTTCCTTGTTGTGATGTAGATGCCTCCACTCCGGCCTCATCAGAGTTAAATAAGCAGGAGAAGGAGAGCAGCATGGGTGATCCAATGGAAGAAGCACTTGCTCTTTGCTCAGGCTCTTTTCCAACAGACAAGTAAGTCTCAGATTGCTGGGAACTTGGGAAGGCCTGGCCTTTTGATAAAATCAAAATAACTGATCATCTTAAGGGCTTTGCACCTTTTCTGAGAATCTTGCAGTGGATTTGAGTCTCATATATGCCTAGTAAGCAAATTATAATGCTTTGGTGGAGAACAGGGTAAAAAAGGCAAGAATATGAAAGATATTTAATATCATTAATAGGGAAATGCCAATTAAAACCACAGTGAGACACCCATTAAGATGACTTTTATCAAAAAACTCAAAGAGTGTTAGTGAGAATGTGGAGAAACTGGAAACCTTGTGTACTATTGGTGAGAATGTAAAATAGTGCAGCTGCTAGGGAAAGTATGATGGCTTCTCAAAAATTAAAAATAGAGGCCAGGTGTGGTGGATCACCTGAGGTCAGGAGTTTGAGACCAGCCTGACCAATGTGGTAAAACTCTGTCTCTACTAAATACAAAAAATTAGCTGGGCATGGTGGCACATGCCTGTAATCCCAGCTACTTGGGAGGCTGAAGCAAGAGAATTGCTTGAACCCGGGAGGCAGGTGTTTTAGTGAGCCAAGGTCATGCCATTGCACTCCAACCTGGATAATAAGAGCAAAACTCTGTCTCAAAATAGATAAATAAATAAATAAAATAAAAATAGTATGACCATATGATCCAGCAATTTCACTTCTTCATCTGTACCCCAAAAAAGTGAAAGCAGGACTTGAACAGATATTTGCACCCCCATGTTCAAAGCAGCATTATTCATAGTAAGTAGTCAAAACATGAAAGCAACCTATGTTTATTGGCAGATGAATGGGTAAACAAAATGTATATATATATGCAATGGAATATTCAACCTTAAAATGGAAATTCTGGCTGGGCATGGTGGCTCACACCTGTAATCCCAACACTTTGGGAGGCTGAGGTGGGTGTATCACTTGAGCTTAGGAGTTTGAGACCAGCCTGGATAATATGGCAAAACCCCATCCCTATAACATGATTGTGCCACTGCACTCTGGGCATCAGAGCAAGACCCTGTCTCAAAAAAAGAGGAAGTTCTGACACTTGCTACAACATGGATGAACCTTAGGATGTTATGCTAAAAGAAATAAGCCAGTCACCAAAAGACAAATACTGTATGAGTCCACTTACATGAGGTACTTAGAGTAGTCAAATGCATAGAGACAGAAGGTAGAATGGTGGTTGCCAGAGACTGAGGTTATGGGGAAACGGAGAGTTTAATGGGTATACAGTTTTGGCTTTGCAAGCCGAAAAGAGTTCTGGAGATTGCTCAACAATATGAATGTACTTAATACTACTGAACTATAGAAAGATTATTAAAAAGGCAAATTTTATATTATGTGTATTTTACCACAATTGAAAATTTAAAAAATTTTCTTCCTGTTTCTTGAAGAGATTTTTGGTGATAATAGAAGTTTTAAATTTGGCCAGGTGAGGTGTCTCATACCTATAATCCCAGTACTTTGGGAGCCCAAGGCGAGCAGATTGCTTGAGCCCAGAATTCAAGACGAACCTGAGCAACATGGTGAAATCTGTCTCTACAAAAAATACAAAAATTAGCTGACCATGGTGGCTTTGTACCTCTAGTCCCAGCTACTCAGGAGGCTGATGTGGGAGGATCACTTGAGCCCTGGAGGTGGAGGTTACAGTGAGCTGAGATGGTGCCACTGTACTCCAGGTGGTATAAGAGACCAAGACTGTCTCAGAGAAAAAAAAAAAAAATTACACAAAATTTTTTTTAATTCCTAACTTGGCTGACTACTTGTAGTTTGCTTTCAACAACTTATTTATTGATTCATTGATTTACATTTCAGGGAAGAGGAAGACGAGGAGGAGGAATTTGGAGACTTCCAGCTTGTCTCAAATGATAATGAGTTTGATACTGATGAGGTGAGTATGAAGGGAACAAAGTAATCATAACTGAACTCCATGTATTGCTGCCCTCAAGTGTTTTTTTCCCCTCAGTTCTTGAGAATTCTAAGTTTGGCATCTTATCAGAAACAATTTCCTAGAATGAGGTGTTTGGGCAGATGTTTATAAATCCTTTTTTTGTGGAGGACACATTTTATTCTGCTTAATTTGGATATGATGCTGATTTTGTAGGATGAACACAGTGACTCTGGTAATGAAGACCTGGCACTGGAAGACCACGAAGATGATGATGAAGAAGAACTCCTGAATCGATCTGAGAAGTTGAAAAGGCAAATGTAGGTGTTATTAATATGTCCATTCCTTCAGGTGTATTTAAAAGTTGGTCACTAGGCCAGGCATGGTGGCTTGTGCCTGTAATCCCAGCACTTTGGGAGGCTGAGGCAGGCGGATCACCTGAGGTCAGGAGTTCAAGACCAGCCTGGCCAACATGGTGAAACCCTGTCTCTACTAAAAAATATAAAAATTAGCAAGATGTGATGGCAGGTGCCTGTAGTCCGAGCTACTTGGGAAGCTGAGGCAGAGAGAATTGCTTGAACCCAGGAGGTGGATTTGCAGTGAGCCGAGATCACACCACTGCATTTCAGCCTGGGTGACAGAGCAAGACTCTGTCTCAAAAAATATATATATATATTTGATCATTTAATATGTCCTGTGTGCTAATAACTGTGCTTTACAGGCATTAACATATTATCTTATGCAGCGTGCAGTGGCTCAGGCCTGTAATCCCAGCACTTTGGGAGGCCAAGGCAGGCATATCACTTGAGGTCAGGAGTTTGAGACCAGAGTGACCAACATGGTGAAACCCTCTCTACTAAAAATACAAAATACAAAATAAAATACAAAAATTAGCCAGGCATGGTTCCAGGCGCCTGTAGTGCCAGCTACTTGGGAGGCTGAGGCAGGAGAATGGCTTGAATCCGGGAGGTGGAGGTTACAGTGAGCTAAGATTACCCCATTGCACTCCAGCCTGGGTAATAGAGCAAGACTCCATCTCAAAAAAAAAAAAATTATGAGTGAGTACTATTCTCCTCATTTTACAGTTGAAGGAACTGAGCCTCAGAAAGATTAAATTTACCCAAGATCACATAGCTAGAAGGTAGCAGAGCCTGGATTCAACTTAGATTAGGTAAAATCTCCCCTAACAGTCAAGTTAATAGTTTGCCACTTTTTTTTTTTTGAGACGGAGTCTCGTTCTGTTGCCCAGGCCGGAGTGCAGTGGTGCGATCTCCACTCACTGCAAGCTTCACCTCCCAGGTTCACACGATTCTCCTGCCTCAGCCTCCCGTGTAGTTGGGACTACAGGTGCCCACCACCATGCCCGGCTAATTTTTGTATTTTTAGTAGAGACGGGGTTTCACCGTGTTAGCCAGGATGGTCTCGATCTCCTGACCTCGTGATCCGCCCGTCTTCAGCCTCCCAAAGTGCTGGGATTACAGGCATGAGCCACCGCGCCCGGCCAGTTTGCCACTTTTTAACTTAAATCCTCCTGCCTCAGCTTCCCAAGTAGCTGGGACTACAGGCATGTGCCACCACACCTGGCTAATTCTTTTTACTTTTTGTAGAGATGGGGCCTTGCTTTGTTCCCAGGCTGGTCTTAAACTCCTGGCCTCAAGTGATCCTCCTGCCTCAGCTTCCCAAAGTCTGGGATTACAGGCATGAGCCACCAGGCCCAGCCTTTTCTTTTTGAGATGGAGTCTTGCTCTCCAGGCTGGAGAGCAGTGGCATGATCTTGGCTCACTGCAACCTCCGCTTCCTGGGTTCAAGCGATTCTCCTGCCTCAGCCTCCCGAGTAGCTGAGCCTATAGGTACGTGCCATCACACCCAGCTAATTTTTGTATATTTAGTAGAGACGGGGTTCACTATGTTGGTCAGGATAGTCTCGATCTCTTGACCTCATAATCTGCCCGCCTTGGCCTCCCAAAGTGCTGGGATTACAGGCGTGAGCCACCCCACCCAGCCGGCCCAGCTTATTTTTTTGATATGTTGTTCTGGTCATGAAAGTAAAATATTTATTTTAGGATATTTAAAAGAATACAAACCAGGTGCAGTAGTCTATGCCTTTAATCTCAGCACTTTGGGAAGCTGAGGCGGGTGGATCACCTGAGGTCAAGAGTTCGAGACCAGCCTGGCCAACATGGCAAGAACCCATCTCTACTAAAAATACAAAATTAGGCCGGGCGCGGTGGCTCAAGCCTGTAATCCCAGCACTTTGGGAGGCCGAGACGGGTGGATCACGAGGTCAGGAGATCGAGACCATCCTGGCTAACACTGTGAAACCCCATCTCTACTAAAAAAACAAATACAAAAAACTAGCCGGGCGAGGTGGCAGGTGCCTGTAGTCCCAGCTACTCGGGAGGCTGAGACAGGAGAATGGCGTAAACCCGGGAGGCGGAGCCTGCAGTGAGCTGAGATCCGGCCACTGCACTCCAGCCTGGGCGATAGAGCGAGACTCCATCTCAAAAAAAAAAAAAAAAAAAATACAAAATTAGCCAAGCGTGTGGCCAGTGCCTGTAATCCCAGGAGGCAAGGCTGGAGAATCGCTTGAACTGGGAGGTGGAGGGTGCAGTGAACTGATATTGTGCCATTGCATTCCAGCCTGGGCAACAAGAGAAACTCCATTCCTCCCACCCCCCCAAAAAAAAGAATACAGAAAGATATAAATAAAAAGTTATCCATGTCCACCATCCAGGATGTAAATGAAAGTTAGTTAGTTCCTCTTAATCTTTTTTATGCGTATATTTTATATAGTTGAGATTTGTACAATCTTTTATATGTATACTTTTGAATTTTTTCTCTAATTAGCATATCCAGAAACATTTTCCTATGATGTTAAAAAGTTTTATAAAGACAATTCTTATAGGTATTTAATATTATATTGTATGTGAATGATTTGGAATTCACATATAGGATATCATATTGATCCCTATTAGATTTATATGGTTGCTTTTATCCCATAATTTCATTCTGTTAAGATTCACTTTGGGTTCTAATTTGTCACCTGTCAAATGAACTCTCATAAAGCTTTAGGTCATCCATAGATTTTTCTAAGGTAGTGGTTCTTATCTGCAGAGCTCTTTGTTTAAATAAAATCTTTTAAAGAATAACAGATAAAAGTTGAACTGTTTAAAGACAGTAAGTGGGAAGTTTGGGAAACTTAGTGACTAGTGGCCCCTGAAGGAATTTTCCAGGAACCCTAGGATTTAGAACAACTTAGCTTTAAGAAAATACAGTGTAGGCTGGGCGTGGTGGCTCACGCCTGTAATCCCAGCACTTTGGAAGGGTGAGGCAGACAGATCACCTGAGGTCAGGAGTTCAAGACCACCCTGGCCGACATGGTGAAACCCTATCTCTACTAAAAAAACAAAAATTAGCCAGGCATGGTGGCACGCACCTGTAATCCCAGCTACTTGGGAGGTTGAGGCATGAGAATCACTTGAACCCAGGAGGTGGAGGTTGCAGTGAGCCGAGATGGCGTCTCTGCAGTCCAGCCTGGGCGACAGAGCAAGACTTCATCTCAAAAAAAAAAATAATAATACAGTATAGGTCTTTGATAAAAATCAGTTTTTAGAAAGCCACCAAAATTCTGCCATTTTGGACCACATGGGACCAAGATGACTGAATCCAGGGTGACAAGAGATTTGTTCTCAAGGGGAGCTGAAGTCAAAAGAAGTAACTAGTAGTCGTTTTACCAGGAGCTCTGAGCCTCAGTCTTCCTTCTGATGTGGGGGTCAAGATTTGTTAGGCTGTAAGAAGGTCCCAGTTTATTACCTTTCTACACCACACCATCTCTAGTTTGTCTCGTAAAGCTGGTGTGCTCAAATGCAAAACAGAATAGTTGAACTTCCAGCAGGTATTCTAATACATGTAGAAGAGATTAAGAGTTTTCTGGCTTTCAAATCACCCAATCTAAGTTGAATCCAGGCTCTGCTACCTTCTAGCTATGTGACCTTGGGTAAATTTAATCTTTCCAAGGCTCAATTCCCTCAACTGTAAAATGAAGAGAATAATAGTATCCATTCCTAAGATAATATGTTAATGCCTGTAAAGCACAGTTATTAGCACACAAGACATATTAAGTGATCAACTTTTATATATAGATGCTCCACATCTTACAATGGGGCTATATCCTGATCAATCCATCCTAAGTTGAAAATGCACTTTCAGCTTATCTAGCTGTAACTCCATCGTAAATTGAGAAGCATACTAAGTGCGTATCACATTCATGTCATCGTAAAGTTGAAAAATCATTAAGTCAAACCATCATAAGTAGGACACTATTACCAAAAAAATTTAAATATTATCAAATGTATTATGTTTATTATTATTAGAAGTGGCTCTGTGTTCTGCTTTTCTCTGCTTCCATATTCTGTGAGTATATTCATTGTTGCATTTTCTAATCCTCAAAATTGCTTTCTAGGAGATTGAGGAAATACCTGGAGGATGAGGCAGAGGTGTCAGGAAGTGATGTGGGAAGTGAAGATGAGTATGATGGGGAAGAAATTGATGAATATGAAGAGGACGTAATTGATGAAGTACTTCCTTCTGATGAGGAACTACAGAGTCAAATCAAGAAAATACACATGTCAGTATCCCAACAAGCCCTTCTGAGTAATAGGGTACATCTTAAGACAAGCCCTATAACCAGCCAGAATGGTCCTTGTTTTGAGCACCCTATTTCTTCTGTTGCAGGAAAACTATGTTGGATGATGATAAGCGACAGCTACGTTTATACCAAGAGAGGTACCTTGCTGATGGGGATCTGCACAGCGATGGTCCTGGGCGAATGAGGAAGTTTCGATGGAAAAACATAGGTATCCTGGTTGTTGTCTTTAAAAGCAATCACTAACGGGCCGGGTGTGGTGGCTCACGCCTGTAATCCCAACACTTTGGGAGGCAGAGGTGGGCAGATCACAAGGTCAGGAGTTCAAGACCAGCCTGAAAAACATGGTGAAACCCCATCTCTACTAAAAGTAACAAAAATTAGCCGGACGTGATGGCATGCACCTGTAATCCCAGCTATTCAGGAGGCTGAGGCAGGAGAATTGTGTGAACCCGGGAGACAGAGGTTGCAGTGAGTGGAGATCACACCATTGCACTCCAGGCTGGGCGACAGAGTGAGACTCCATCTCAAAAAAAAAAAAAAGCAAACAGTTATAATTCACATTTGTCCAGTTGCAGATGGCAAATGGCAAGCAAAACCATAACAGGCTATGTGAAGACCTAGTTGTAACTGTTGTTTTCTGTTAGAGGATGGGAAAAGTTTACATCATTATATAGTAAATGATAAGGGTTTATTTTTTGTCTGTCCAAGCACCCTCTCCTATGAGGACTGCCGAATGCTGATTACCTTCACTCTTTGTTTAGATGATGCTTCCCAGATGGACTTGTTCCACAGAGACTCTGATGATGATCAGACTGAAGAACAGCTTGATGAGTCAGAAGCCAGGTGGAGGAAGGAGCGAATTGAACGAGAACAGTGGCTTCGGGACATGGTAGGAGTTCATCTACTCTGACCCTAGTTTATGAGACTGTCACTTAGCTTGTCATGATAGTTTCAAAATCTTAGGCAGCATATTGCTATCTTTTTTAATCCTCGAGCTATCTTTTGTGTTTTGAGAAGGCTATACCATGGACAGTTCTCTTCGTGTTTGTCTAAGATTAATTTTTTTTGTCTAAAACAGCAAAGGCTGCAAAAAGGAAAACAAATATCCCAGGAACTCTAGATTCACAATCCAGGCCATACTATTTAGGAAGGCTATAAACTTTTTTTAATGCTGTATAATTTTTTTTTCAGGCACAGCAGGGGAAAATTACAACTGAAGAAGAAGAAGAAATTGGGGAGGACAGTCAGTTTATGATACTGGCCAAGAAAGTTACAGCCAAAGCACTGCAGAAGAATGGTGAGCTCTTGTTTCTCCTTAAGGTCTAGCCCCTTGGATTGTTAGTGGTAGAGCTTTGGAGGTGACTCTAACCTTCAGGAGCTATTGCAGCTTAATCATAAGCTTGTGTCTAATACTGTCTTAAAGAGGTTTCTCAGAGGTGGTGGGAGACCGTGTACTTAGACTTTAGACTATTGGGCAGTAGAGACTGTATTTGTGAGTATATGTGGCTGGTTTTACTTTATGTTCTAAGGCTCAGAGTAGTTAATTCTGGCTTTCTCTATTTAGTTGCCCAGGATTATATGTATACCTAAGTGTTAGAGGTGGGATTTGAATCCAGGAATATTTAACTCCAGAAAGCTCTTCTCTATTCCATACACTTACCACTTCTGTTTTTCTTAAATGATTACTGTTCAACTTAGTTGTGTCTCTTCTTGGAGCCAATTATTATAGTTTCAAAGTTACCATTATATAGAACAGAGTTCCCATGGCTTTAGCATATTGATTTAGTTACAAGATTTCTTAACTTGTTTAGAGTTAAAAGTAATTCTAATCAGCTTTTCCCAGAATAGGCCTCTCTGTCTTTTCTTTCCAGCCAGTCGCCCTATGGTTATTCAGGAATCAAAGTCTTTGCTCAGAAATCCTTTTGAAGCCATCAGACCGGGAAGTGCTCAACAGGTTGGTTGGGAACCTTGTTAATCTGACATCATGGTCTACAGGTTATAAACGCCCAGGTCCAGCTTAGGGAATAGCCTTTGTCATTAGAGGAAGGAGGTGGCTGCAGGGAAAGAGTTAATGTCAAAGAGTCTGCTATTTATTTTCTATTTGAATAGGGTAGGAATATGTACCCTCAATATCTAGGGGGAAGCAGGGAGGGAAGGACTTTTCATTCTTTAGTTGGCACTTGGGATTTGATACCAGATGACTCTTTTTTCCTCAGGTGAAGACAGGCTCACTGCTAAACCAGCCCAAAGCTGTGCTTCAGAAACTGGCTGCTCTCTCTGACCGTAACCCCAGTGCTCCTCGAAATTCAAGAAACTTTGTCTTTCATACACTTTCTCCTGTCAAGGCTGAGGCGGCAAAGGAATCGTCTAAGTCTCAGGTATGGAATTTGAGAACTAATATGGTGGCTTCCCAAACCAGAATTTATTTATTTATTTATATTTAAAAACAAAAATTCTGGCTTAACCCCTTTATGCTGCAATGTTGAAATTTTGCACTCCCCGATAAGGTACAAGAGAATTGCTACCCCTAGTAGGTAATCAACTTTTAAACTTGCCTAGAAAGTTTATCTTTCTTTTTTTCTGTTGTTAATCATCCACAATTTATGAGTTGCTTGAGAGCTAATTAAAGGTAAGTACTTGTATGAAGGTCTTAAGCTGGCTCTGACTCCCCCTGCTCTCTAGGTAAAGAGAAGGGGTCCATCTTTCATGACTTCTCCTTCACCTAAGCGCCTCAAAACAGAAGATAGCACTTCAGGATTGAAGCGAAGCATCTTCAAATACTTGGAGAGCTAACACCATCAAAGTTGCCAAAATCTACATTGAGACTGCTTTGAGAAGTTCCTAGCACTGAAAATTGGAATTGACACTCAAGCCAACGATCCTTCCTTCCTTCATAATCAATGCAATAAGACTGCAGACAGAAATTCCTGTTCTTTCTACTGCACAGCTCTGGACTTCTCTTTTCCTAGTATTATTCCCTGGATTGGCCACTGATCTCAATTCTGCAGTATTTACAACATCAACAACTAATGGAATACTTGGGTGAGGTTTGTTTTTTTTTTTTAAGATGGAGTCTCACTCTGTTGCCCAGGCTGGAGTGCAGTGGCATGATCTCGGCTCACCGCAACCTCCATCTCCCAGGTTCAAGCAATTCTCCTGCCTCAGTCTCCCAAGTAGCTGGCATTACAGGCGTGTGCCGATATGCCCAGCTAGTTTTTGTATTTTTAGTAGAGACAAGGTTTCACTATGTTGGCCAGGCTGGTCTTGAACTCCTGACCTCAAATGATCCACCCGCTTCGGCCCCGCGAAATGCTGGGATTACAGGCATGAGTCACCGCACCTGGCCTTGGGTTAGGTTTCACTTCTTCCATTAAACGTTTGACATTTTATCCTAGCAGCTTTCTGGGTTAATATCTCTTTGTGATAGAAGTGGTTGGAAGAGGAAGAGTAGGGAAAAGTGTGACATTACAGATTAAACAGTGAAAATCAGTACCACAATGACTCCTTTACACCCATGATATATGTACCATGATGACCAGGGTTCAGTGAAAGAAAGATTTCTTTTCTTTTTTTTTTTTTTTTTTGAGACAGTCTCACTTTGTTGCCTAGTCTGGAATGCAGTGGCGCATCTTGGCTCATGGCAGCCTCTGCCTCCCGGGTTCAAGTGATTCTCCTGTCTCAGCCTCCCAAGTAGCTGAGACTACAGGCGCATGCCACCACACCTGGCTATTTTTTGTATTTTTAGTGGAGACAGGGTTTCACCATGTTGGCCAGGCTGGTCTCGAACTCCTGACCTCAAGTGATCCAGCTGCCTCAGCCTCCCAAAGTGCTGAGATTACAGGCATGAACCACACTGTGCCCAGCCAAAAGAAAGATTTATTAGACAGAGGACCTAGGAACCAATAGATGGGCTGCTGTATTACTCTTACCCCTTTCATTTTCCTGTATGCTTCTTCCCAAGCCAGCATCAAATTTTGAATTAATTTTTGCTGCTTAATAAGGACTTAAACTGGTACCCAAGTCAGAAAGACTGGCTCTAATTTTCTGGAGCTTGGGGATGAAGATAAAGCGTTATATCCACTGTTTGTCCACCACAGTCTATGAGGCAGAGAGACCTTCCCTGGGACTGAAGCACTGTTCTCAATTTGAAGCACTGTTGTTCAAAGACCTCCCTTCTGGGTTTGACAAGAAGAAACATAACCATTATTTATTGCATTCTCCTGGCTTACATACATTGCCCTCACTAGTCAATCGACATTTCAGTATTTCTTTACTAATTTTGAGAGAAGACCACCATGGAATTTTAAAAAATATTATTGAAGAGAATTGCCATCATTCTCCATTTGCCCTGAACTACCACAAGCTTCTTAGAATTTTAGATAAATGTTTTTCCCCTCAGAACTGAGCATCAATGCTGCTTTCGAAAAACATTCCATGTGAATACTGTGGTTTCAGTGTCGGGACCTGGCCTTGGGAAGGTGGAAGAGAGTGTTCCAGTTTTTTACTGGGAGATGGGAACACCAATTTAATTGATGCAATTAGGTTGTAGGTTTTCTACAGTTTTTCTTTTCTTTCCTCTTTCCTCTTTTCTTCTTTTCTTTTCTTTATTTCTTTTTTTTTTTTTTAGACGGAGTCTCGCTCTGTCACCCAGGCTGGAGGGCAGTGGCTGGATCTCAGGTTACTGGCAAGCTCCGCCTCCCGGTTCACGCCATTTCTCCTGCTCAGCCTCCGAGTAGCTGGGACTACTAGCCGGTCCGCACCTCGCCTGGCTAGGCTCTGCTAATTTTGTGTATTTTCAGTAGAGATGGGGTTTCGCCATGTTGGCCAGGCTGGTCTTGAGCTCCTGACCTGAGGTGATCCACCCGTCTCGGCCTCCCAAAGTGCTGGGATTACAGGCTTGAGCCACCGCGCCCCGGCCTCTTTTTTCTTTTCAACATAGGCTGGCTCTGTCTCCTAGGCTACCCAGGTTCCAGCAATTCTCCTGCCTTGGCCTCCTGAGTAGCTGGGATTACAGGTGTCCACCACCACACCCAGCTAATTTTGTGTATTTTCAGTAGAGATGGGGTTTCGCCATGTTGGCCAGGCTGGTCTTGAGCTCCTGACCTGAGGTGATCCACCCGTCTCAGCCTTCCAAAGTGCTGGGATTACAGGTGTGAGCCACCGCACCCAGCCAGTTTTCTAATACTCAAGATGTTGACTTTGACAATACTTATGTTTGTATATTTGTAATCTTATAATGGGGGAAATGTGTATAAAGATGTTTTAATATGTATGTAGTTTTTCAATAAATCTTAATGCCTTGAAGATTTGCTGTCCAGCTTCAATGTTCATTCTTAGGTCAGTGCCTGTCTAACCTTGAGGAGCATTTCATTTTCAGGTTATCTTCATCCCAGGGAAACCCTCTGGGTCTAAAGTGAGAGGCTGCTGCAATTGTACCCTCACTGGCTTCTCAGTCCTAGTGAATTGATCAAGTTAACTTACCAAGTGGTTTGGGTTCAGCTCAGGTGAAGAGGATAACTGAGTTTACATAAATGGTACCTTCTATTACAGCTCTTTTTTTTAAAAAAAAATTATTTTTAGAGACAGTCTCATTCTGTTGCCCAGGTTAGAGTGCAATGGCACAATCATAGTTCACTGTACCCTTGATCTCCTGGGCTTCAGCATCCTCCTTCCTCAACCTTTGGAAGAGCTGGGCCACATTACAGGCACATGCCACCATGCCCAGTTAATTATTTTATTTTAGTAGAGACAGGGTCTTGCTGTGTTGCCCCAGCTGATCTTGAGCTCCTGGCCTCAAGTAATCCTCCCACCTTGGCCTCCCAAAATGCTGGGGTCACAGGCTCAGCCACCATGCCAGCCTGGTACAGCTTTGATTGGCCTTTCTCTTTAACTGAGTTTGTATGTACTTCATTTTATCCATGGGTTCAAGATAAGTGTTTTTGCCTCTTTCTTTGAACTCTCTCAACAGTACCCAAGGCAAGGTGGCCTTTGCTGGGCCAAAGAGAACTGAGCAGGAAGGCTAGATATTTCTCCCCTCTTGTTTCCCTACATGTGTTTTAGGGAGAGATGGAAAAGACAATTGGAATTGACAACTGAGGATAAGAAAATTCAGCCAGGTGGCGATGGCTCACGCCAGTAATCCCAGCACTTTAGGATACTGAGGTGGGTGCATTGCTTAAACTCAGGAGTTCGAGACCAGCCTGGGCAACATGGTGAAACCCTGACTCTATTTTAAAAAAAAGGAAAGGAAGGAAGGGAGGGAGGGAGGGAGGGACGGAGGGAAGGAAAGAAAGAAAGAAAGGAAAGAAAGGGAAGAAAGAAAATTTGTGCCTGAGAAATCCAGGGAGAAAATGGTTTCTGGGCCCGGCGTGGTGGCTCACATCTGTAATCCCAGCACTTTGGGAGGCCGAGGTGGCTGGATCACCTGAGGTCAGAAGTTGGAGACCAGACTGACCAACAAGGTGAAACCCCGTCTCTACTAAAAATATAAAAATTAGCCAGGCGTGGTGGTGGCAGGTGCCTTTAGTCCCAGCTACTTGGGAGGCTGAGACAGGAGAATTGCTTGAACCTGTGAGGTGGAGGTTGCAGTGAGCTGAGATTGCACCACTCTACTCCAGCATGAGCAACAGAGTGAGACTCCCTCTCAAAAAAAGAAAGAAAGAAAGAAAATGGTTTCTGATTGAGGCTCCTGGGAGAAAGCCCTCTTTGGAGAAAGAAAACTTGAGTCTTAAACTCTGGGTTACTTTTTCTTATGCCAGGATAGCTGCTATAAAGTAAGCTAAGCCTTGATCTTGGTAACAGCATTGAAATGGACAGTTTTGATCTGACCCTTATGCCCTTTGCCCAAAGCACTGAGCCAGCAGTATCAGCTATGTTTTAATGAAATTGAAGCCCCAGGACCTGACACTATGGCTCGCAGGAGGACTCAGCTCCACTAGCTTGGAAATTACATATTTGGAGGGATCAGAGCCCAGGAGTGTGGGAGATAGGGTATGCTCAGTGTCAGTCAATCTTTTTGTTTCTTCCTTGTTCCATATGCTTGAGTAGGGATACATGGTATTAACCTCTTTAAACAGGTCTCTAATTTCATCTCATTAATTCACAGTTGCACAGCCATACTAGGGTCTCTTCCATAAACCGTAAGAGTTTATTCACCAAAGCTCTAGAGACAAGGTGCTCAGATCTCTGGCATCCCTCATTTTCTCAACTGCTTCTCTACAAACTTCTGCTCACTTTGAGAGTTTCTAATGCTCAGGCTGGAAGACTTTTAGGGGTGTTTTGGTTTTATCTCCTAGGGTTATGTCTAATCACTCTTGGGGCATCCTGTCCTGAGATTTGTGCACCTAAGGATAGAGGAGAGTATTTCTGGGAGGAGTGTTCGTTCCCATGATACTATTTGATTATGTCATCCTTGAGATGGTATTGTATCTTCTACCCTTATATCCTACTCATGGCCTGGCACACAGTTTGGAATGTAGTGGTGCCTACCACAGTTTGAATAAATAACACTACACCTTTCACAGCCTCTGTTTATAAAATGAGGATAGTAAGTCATGGCTGTCTCAGAGTTGCTGGGGGGCTTCAGTTGGAAAATGTATGTCAGTGCATTATGTCAAGCGCCACTCTGTAAGCATAAGAAATTGCCAGTAGCTCCCAGAAAAAAAGAAATTCACCTCCTTTGAGAATGAAAGAAAGAAATTACCAGTATCACAATTATATCATATTTTGTAGGCCACTTCTTAAAGGCCCATTGTTTCTCAAATATCTCAAACTTGGCCGGGCATGGTGGCTCACACCTGTCATCCCAGCACTTTGGGAGGCGGAGGCAGGTGAATCATTTGAGGTTGGGAGTTTGAGACCAGCCTGACCAACATGGAGAAACCCCGTCTCTACTAAAAATACAAAATAAGCCGGGCATGCCTGTAATTCCAGCTGCTTGGGAGGCTGAGGCAGGAGAATTGCTTGAACCTGGGAGGTGGAGGTTGCAGTGAGCTGAGATTGCACCATTGCACTCCAGCCTGGGCAACAAGAGTGAAACTCTATCTCAAAAAAAAAAAAATATCTCAAACTTAACATGAAAATGTGATTTTCTCTAAAAACCTGCTCTTCCTCCTGTATTTGCCATTTCAGTAAAAGGTACCTCCATATATCCAGTCATTCAGACTGGAAACCTGAAGAGCATTCTCGACCCCTTCCTTAATCCTGTAATCAGTCTCCAAGTTCTATTATTTCTACTTCCAAACTGCATCTTGAATCAGTTCATTTCTTCCAGCTCTATGGCCAGCACCCTGGTCCAATATTCCATCATTTCTTTCCAGGGTCCTACTATAGCCTCCTGACCTCCCCACTTCTGTTTTTGCTTCCCTTCCATCCAATCTGCACAGCAGCCAGAGGTGACCTTTATATAAATGTAATTTGGAAGATGATACTTCCCTACTTAAAATCTTTTAATGTCTTCCACTGCACTCAAAGTTCAAACTCCTCTTGGCCGATACATGATATAGCTCTGCCTCCCAACCTCCTGTCTACTCTTCTTTCTCATGACGTGCAGCCTCAGGAGCATCTAAAGTGTCCTCTTTTCCTGGAATGCCCTCCTCTACATCCTCCCTCTTTGTCTGACTGATGCATAATTTTCAGGGTGTTAACTTAAGCCTAATTTCCTCAGAGACGCCTTCTCTGACCATTAACATCCCTTTCTTAATTAGGTTACCTTTGTATAAGTTTCCTTTTCTTTTCTTTTCTTTTCTTTTCTTTTTTTTTTTTTTTTTTTTTGAGACGAATTCTTGCTCTGTTGCCCAGGCTGGAGTGCAGTGGCACGATCTCGGCTCACTGCAACCTCTGTCTCCCCGGTTCAAGCAATTCTGCCTCAGCCTCCCAAGTAGCTATGGTTACAGGCATGTACCACCATGCCTGGCTAATTTTTGTATTTTTGATAGAGACGGGGAAGGTGTTAGCTTAAGTCTAACTTCTTCAGAGAAGCCTTCTCTGACCATTACAACCCCTTTCTCTAATTAGGCTACCTCTGTTTAAGTTTCCTTTTTTTTTTTTTTTTAAATACGGATTCTCACTCTTGTTACCCAGGCTGGAGTGCAGTGATGTGATCTTGGCTCGCTGCAACCTCAGCCTCCCGGGCAATCAATTATCCTGCCTCAGCCTCCCAAGTAGCTGAGGTTACAGGTGTGTGCCACCACACCTGGCTAATTTTTGTATTTTTAGTAGATATGGGGTTTTGCCACGTTGACCAGGCTGATCTCGAACTCCTGACCTCAAGTGATCCACCTACCTCGGGCTCCCAAAGTGCTGGGATTACAGGTGTGAGCCACCTCACACAGCCTTAAGTTTCCTTTTGGGTCTATCATCATGATGTGTTACCTTAATGTTTGTCGAGGCTTGCTTTCCCTGCTAGACTGTAAGCACTGTGAAAACAGACCATATCTGTTTAGTTGAAAAATGTATGCTTTGGGTAGCACCATGCCTGGCACATAAAATAATCCAATGAATTTTCTGAGCAGTGAGTCATGGGAGACCTGGAAGAGCTAATGGTGAAACGCATGGAGTTGAATTATATACAGAGGAGCTTTCTAGTGTAGGACAGAATAGAGGTGGAGAGCTTTAGTCCTTGCTCTTTCTGCAGCTTGTAAGCATCACGACTTTGGGTAAGTCATTCTCAACTTTTTTCCTCAGCTGGAAAATGGAGCTCATGTGAAATGACTTGGTTTAGCTCACAGGGTATGGTTAGGATCAAACGTAAAAATTAATGTGAAGTGAATGTGCATATTTCAGAGGCTGCACTAATGCAGGCTAACCCACTGCTGAGGAATGGGTAGAGCTGAGTGGGAAGGAGAAGCCAAGCCCCAACAAAGCTCCATAGTCCACCACTGGTGGCTAGCCATGTGCTGAGACTTGTTATAGCAGTAGAAATGGAGGCCTGCGCGTATGCTTGGACTCTCCAGTGAACTGGGAAGATAGACATGGCTTGTGTATGGCTGGTGTCACCTCAGATTTTACCTTTTGAGACCAAGGTGCCTGGTTTCTGTCCCTAGTAGTTGTATCGTCTTGGTCTGTATCATCCACATCCTTCCCATCCCCTCTTTTTGTCCTCTCTCCTCTCACCTTAAAGGTTTTTCATTTTCAGTTTATTGATTTAGTTCTTCCCTGTGGTGGGATTCATAATGGGAAAAGGGAGTTTGAAGTAGCTACAGCCTAAGGGTGATTGGAAGGAGTTATGGGGCTGGACACCTGAGTTCCTTCCCTTCATTTTAGAGAGAACCATAGTCCATGGTATTCTTGATGGCTGGTGGGCTAGAGGTAGGGCTGAAGAGGCAGCTCCCAGCTCCAGGCTGGAGAATTATTGCCTAGTCCAAGGGGTAGAAAGTGCTGGGGCAGGATTGGGAGTGAGCCATGGTTTGGGTTTTTCAGCCCTCATCTCTTTCTCAGAGGCTGAGGGAAGGGAAAAGGCTGACTGCCTACCCTTCTGTTTGTTTGTCTTGTCTAATTTAACTTACGTTATTTATCAAAAAGACAGGTTATTTGGAAAACCAGATGGACCTAGGCAAAATCATCTGGGTTTACCAAATGTGAAAATTAGGTTCTGGGGCCCAGGAGGGAAGGCGCGTGTGTGTGTGTGTGTGTGTGTGTGTGTGTGTGTGTGTGTGTGTGTGTGGTGTATGTATGGTTGAGGGGAGGGTGAGATTGAGTGAATGTCTCTGTAGTTAGACCCAGAAATTGTTCCATGACTTCCAAGCATACTCCCTCTTTCATTTTCCTTCAGGTTATTTATGATTAGAATCTAAATGAGAAAATTAAGATCTTAAGGTTGCTGGATGTCTTAATTGACCAAAGATGAGAACCCATCAGGGCTATAGAAGAACAGCAGCCGACAGTTTTCTCTATCTTTCCAGCCCTCAGCCCCTTACACAGGGTGGGCAGGTTAGTGAGAGGTACAGGGTACTGACAGTTTTCTGAAGCAGAAACCTGTGCCTCTTGTCCCTTCAGCATTATTGTCCCAAAACAGTTGCAGCAAATATGGAGGTTAGACATTAGGGAATAACTTACAATCTCAACTTTCTGATGATCAGACGGCTAAAAGAACACTGAGGATCCAGGGCTATCTCTCCATTGACTTTCCAGGGAAGGAGCTAGCCCAGCTTCCTTTTGGGCAATGGTGGCTTGCTCTGTAGCTACAACCAGGAATTTGTAAAGCTTGTGGTTTTGGGCCCAACATGGTGGCACATGCCTGTAATCCCAGCACTTTGGGAGATTGAGGCGGGGAGATTGCTTGAACTCAGGGGTTTGAGACCAGCCTGGGCAAAATGGTGAAACCCCATCTCTACAAAAAATACAAAAATTAGCTGTGCACGGTGGCGTGCGCCTGTAGTCCCAACTACTTGGTAGGCTAAGGTAGGAAGATCACTTGAGCCTGAGGGTTGTGGCTGCAGTGAGCCAAAATTGCAGCATTGCACTCTAGCCTGGGTGACATAGTGAGACTCTGTCTCAAAAGAAAAAAAAAAGAAAAAAGCTTGTGGTTTTGTTACCTTGGGCAGCAACATTTTTAGGAAGGAATTAAAGCAGGAGGCTATTGAGGCACAGCTCTTGGCTGCCAGAGAGGAAATGTTCTGGCTGAAAGCAGAAGGCAAGCCATCCCGTTCATACACATATGCAACATATGCACACACACAGAAGACAGCCAAGACCCTTTCTGACCTAAGAAATCTTTGGTGGCAGCAATAGCACTTGTCCCATTGTGAGTGGCATTTTTTCAGTGTCATTGGACTGTGAAAGCTACTTAATAACTTGATCTCATCTGAATAATCTGAGTTAATACTAGCTTCACAGTTGTGAGGATTAAATTAAAAAAATTTGTAAAGTGTCTGCCTCAAGGCCTGGCACACAGTAAATCTCAACAAATGCTCATTGAATGAATGAATCCATGAATCTGAGCATTAAGCCCCCCCTCACCGTTTCCAAGGATCAGTGCATAACAGCCCCGGTAACTGAGACTTGTAGACTGTCCCAACTGAGCCTGCAGCCTGAGGCATGATCTAAACCTGCTGTTTCTTTGACAAATATTTGATGACTTATGGTATGGAGGGTGGACCCTTCCATGAAGGCCTTGTTGGCCCAGCTGTTGGAAGCACTATGCAGACAGCCTTTCAGGGTGGGAATTGCCTCAGAAAGCACCTTGTCCAAGGTCAAGGATAGCCCACATCCAATGGCAAGAGGTGTATAAAGCCCTGGCCTTCTTAGCTCATTTTGAGTCAACTCTCAAGGGCCATTCTAGCTTCAGAGCTCCCTGTGGGGTTGGCTAAGGCTGTCACAGGCTTGTCCTGTAGATCAGCTTCTTCCTCTGCCCACTCCTGCTCATTCTCATTCTTCCACAGCTGTTGATCCCAAAGGAGGTTCTTAATAAACATCCAGCGCATTAAACATTCTCAGAGTTGGCTTCCTGGGAAATCCAAGCTGTGAATGCAATAGTCCTGGTGGCCAAGCCTTTAGAACAACAAAGAACGGACTCCTTTGCAATGGATTTCCAGCGTTGGAGGTGTGGATACTGTCTCTTTATGCCCACCAGAGGGCAGCAGCATCCTAGCCACCTGCCCTCCTGAGGCTCCAGGAGTAGGCTTGAAGACTTTTCCCAGGCTACTTCACGCCCCACACCAGTATTGGGCAGGATCACTTAAGGTGTCCACCCTCCCGACTAAAACAACAAACTTTCTTAAACTGTCCAGGCCTTAGTTTGTTAGTCTCAAGCTCCTGCACCACCAGCACTGAAGGCCAATCCGTCTTCCCACTGCACCCTTTCCCTTGCTCCCGGGGCCGGCAAGCTCCGTGCCTGGGATCTCCCACCCCTTACACTTACCACCCCCCACAATAGATTTGTTTTTTGTGTGACAAGGTAATTATGAGCTTGGGGCCAGTAGGCCCAGGGGCCAGTCTGAGGATGGTTGCTTCATTCTGGCTCTGCCTGTTCTGCTAACAGTATTGATTTTCAGTTTTATTTATTATGATGATGTGTGTGTGTGATCTGGCCCTGGTGACATGACATATGGAGGCAAGAGGGTGAGAACAAATTTCCTCTTGTCACAATTTGACTTCTTGAAACCGCCCCCCCTCCCCCCGCCCACTCCGGCCCAGCATTGTTTATCTACAGGTTTTAGCATCTTTGCTTACCTGTCTTCATTCTGTCCCCTCATCCCCAAAGATTTCCAAGAGATTCTTCTGGGAATTGGAGCCAGATGGATGTGGCTACAGGAAGGAGGAAAGGGTCTGGGAAGATGAGTGAGAGCAGCAAGCGCACTACCTTTTGTTAGCAGCCACTAACTCATCCAGCAAACATTTACTACATTCCCATCACCTGTCACTTACTCCTGGGCTAAGCTCTCCAGCTCCCTGCTGGAGGCCATCCTGAGATAGGCTTTGCCATGCGCCTTTTTTTTTTTTTTCTGTCTGCATCTGTTTCTGTGGCTGTGAAATGGGTGTGAGGAAAACCTGGCCAGGAAGCTTTCAGAGAGAGTGAGGTTGAGTTTGCGTGCAACCAACTCAAAGAATGATGCTTGCTTGAACTTATGGCTACTTAAGGCCTCCCGTAATGTAGTCTACTTCCTTACAAGGAAGAGGAAGGGTAAGCTTGAGGCAAAACATTACAAGTGGGAGGGGGCACTCTGAACTGCAGTGATTGCCGTGGGAATCAGCTGAGGCTGAGGGCGATTTGTGGGGCCATGTTTCCCCAGCCTGTCTTCTCTGTGCGTGCCAGGAGAATGAATAAATCATTGTTCATGGGCGGGATGCAGCTGCCGAGCTCCTCCCCTCGGCACATGCCCCGACTCCAGCTCCTCCATTGAGGGCTGCTGGAGCAGAGCGGTTTATACACCCAGCTCCCCAAATCCTATTGAGGCCTCCCCCTCTGCACGAGCCACCGGCTCCAAGCCCATTCAGCCTGGGCCTTTGTGCTGGGGGTTAAGTGGTTACATGTGGGGGGCACCCAGAAAGGAACTGTCAGGCCTTGAAAGGCTGTGCTGATACAGTGGCCTCCTACTGATGAATGAGGTGGGTGGAGGAGAGGTGGGCGGCCGGAGGGTGGGGTGGGGAGAGGGCATGGGGATTACGGAGCCCACAGAGGCAGCTGCTAGGAAGGGGTGGAACAGGCACCCCTTCTCTCATTCCTCCTTCACTTCAGCTTCTCCGTCTAGCTTACTCCCTCTGTTGTGGGCCCTGGATGATCAAGAGCCTTGGGACCTTGGATTTGGCTTTTCTGGTCTCCTGGTGATCGCTTGAGTGCACTGGAGAGAAAGAGTTTATATGACCTTTCATTCTTCCAGCAGCTCCAAAAAGACCTGTTTCTCCCTTTTGCCATGGAAGGGGTGGGTGAGAAGGGGAACAGGGTCGGGGACAGGGGGAGGATTTATTTCCTGGGTTCATCTGGTGCAGTGGATTTGCAGCTGTGCCCTGCCGAACTTTAAAAGCTTCCCTGAAGTTCCCTCAGAGCCCTTAGGTGGAGGGTTTAGGGGAAGAGAGATCTCAAACTGGATATATTGCAAAGATTTTGTTGAGGAAAAAGAAATGACTTCAAGGCTCTAGAAATGCTTTAAAACTTCTAATTGTCAGTTTACAGCTGGGAAAACAGCCAAGATGGAAGATAGGGGAATGGGCATATTTTACCTAAGGTAAACACATAGTAATTTCTTGATAGACTAAAGAGGTGCTTTACCTTTAAGACGCAGTAGAGAAATGGATGAACAAAACAACTAGGCCACCAGCTTCCTAGGCCTTCCTTTCCCAAGATGAACCAATTCTGGGGAATAATTCTCGTTCTAATCTGCCCTAAAGGCTCTTTGGCATGTCAAAGGTCCTCTGGGGTTGTGCCTGGTCTTGGGAGCCCAAGTAACAACGTTCATCGCTATGGTATTGAACAATTTTTAAGGCATATTATTTTATTTAGCCCAAAAAGCTTAAAATGATTTGATTTGCCTAAGTTCCCAAAGCCACGTGGGGAAGCTGACAGATGATGTGACCTCAGGAAGAGAGAAGAAAGCAAGTTAACAACGTAGTTTGTCATCCAGGATTTTGCTTTGTTCTGATATGGAAACTCTGAGGGCTTCCTCAGTTATTTCCCTGCTGCCCCCAGGATAGAGCCCAAGCTCCCTGGATGGTGGTCAAGAACTTTCACAACTGGGCCAACTTTATCTTCTAGCCTTACCTTACCTCCATTTCCCACCGAGCTCCAGCCACACTGGCCTATGGGGTGTTTCCTGAACTCACTCTGAAAATGCAGTCTCCTATGCCTTCTCTTGCTTTCTCTTAGTGAGCTCTTTTTTTTTTTTTTTTTTTGAGGCAGAGTCATCACTCTGTCCCCGGGTAGGAGTGCAGTGGCCGGACTCACGCTCACTGCAAGCTCCGCCCTCCGGTTTACGCCATTCTCCTGCTTTCAGCCTCCCGAGGTAGCTGGGACTACAGGCGCCCGCCATTCGCCGGCTAGTTTTTTGTATTTTAGTAGAGACGGGTTTCACCGTGTTAGCCAGGATGTCTCGATCTCCTGACCTCGTTATGCCGCCCGTCTCGGCTCCAAAGTCTGGGATTACAGGGCTTAGCCACGCGCCAGGCCTTGAGCCACCGCGCCCGGCCAGTTAGCCTTATTCATCCTCAAGGCCTGGCTCAAATTCATCCACCTCTTGCTAGCTGGTGTAGTGGCGGATGCTGTAATCCCAGGGAGATGGTCTGGGAGGATGAAGGGGTGGGGTGGGAGGATCACTTAAGGTCAGGAGTTCGAGATCAGCCTGGGTAACCTAGCAAGACTCCCATCTCTTTAAAAAAAAAAAAAAATCACCTCTGTGAAGCCTTTCCTTACCCTTTTTTGGGCTTACTACTTTTGCCTCCTGGCTCTGTTGCCGGGCCCATTACATTGTTATAGCCCATTCTTCTGTCTATTCCTTTTTTCTTTTTTTTTTTTTTTTTTTTGAGACAGGGTCTGGCTCTGTCTCCCAGGCTGGAGTAGTGCAGTGGTGTAATCTTGGCTCCTGCAACCTCTGCCTCCCAGGTTCAAGCAATTCTTGTGCCCCAGCCTTCCAAGTGCCTGGGATTACAGGCATGTGCCACCATGCCTGGCTAATTTTTGTATTTTTAGTAGAGATGTGGTTTAACCATGTTGATCAGGCTGGTCTCAAACTCCTAGCCTCAAGTGATCTGTCCGCTTCGGCCTCCCAAAGTGCTGGAATTACAGGCGTGAGCCACCACACCAGGCCTTCTGTTTCCCTTTCTAAACAAGGAGCTCCCCAAGACCACAACCAGTTCTGATTCTGCTCTGAATTCCCAACACAGTACCTGGCACAAAATAAGCACTCTGTAACTATGATACGTGTAAATGAATGGGTGGGAAGGGACAAGGTCTTTGAAGCTGAAACACCTTGATCCTACCCACCCCTTTCTTCCTGAGAATACTGACATTGAGAAATTATCCACCTATGAATAACCCTTATGCCTGTCCTATTTCCTGGATGAGAAATTCCTCTCATCTTCTCTGGTCTCCTTGCCTGACACCTCAGGCCCTGGGACCTGGATCTGGCTACTCACTGCTAGCCTCTCTTGGCTCTGACATCTGTCTGTTTGCCAAGAGGCTTACCCACTGTCCATCATTGGGTCTTGATGGCATGGCCTTTTGCAAAACCCTGTTCAGGCTGATACTGGCCATCTCTGGAGATTTCTGTGTCCCTGCCACTTAAGTCCCTGGCATATATGTGGGTAGGTGAACACAGCCACAGATACCCTTTCACTTGGGGGTGAATAATTCTCTGGTGTCCTCACTGGAAAAGCCTCTGGTGAATGAATAACAGGCATCTCTACAGCTGCTTTTTTGTCTTCCTGTGGACATGGACATCCCTGCCTTCCTGGAGCTTTTTATTCTTCAGGCTTTGAGCTCTGAAAATTATGGAGTGGCCAGGATTGCTGTGTGAGCACTGGCTGTATTAATTATACAGTGCTAGAGTATTCCTTACAACACTGCCCTTGATTAACAAAACAGGCTACAGGCTGGGTGCGGTGGCTCACGCCTGTAATCCCAACGCTTTGGGAGGCCGAGGTGAGCAGATCACTTGAGGCCAGGAATTTGAGACCAGCCTGGGCAACATAGTGAAACCCCGTCTCTATTAAAAATACAAAACTTAGCCGGGTGCAGTGGCACATGCCTGTAATCTCAGCTACTCAGGAGGCTGAAGCATGAGAATCCTTTGATCCTGGGAGGCGGACATTGCAGTGAATGAAGATTGCACCACTGTACTCCAGCCTGGGCAACAGAGTAAGACTCCGTCTCAGAAAAAAAAAAGAAAGAAAGAGAGAAAGAGAGATGGAAAGAGAGAAAGAAAGGGAAGGAAGGAAGGAAGGAAGGAAGGAAAAGAAAGAGGCTATAATCTGATTCCCTTCAAATGAATTCATTTGACTTAGCAGGTATTATATTATTTAGGAATAACTAGCTTTAGGCCAGGTGTGGTGGCTCAACGCCTGTAATCCCAGCCCTTTGGGAGGCTAAGGCGGGCAGATCACCTGATGTCAGGAGTTTGAGACCAGCCTGGCCAACATGGTGAAACCCTGTCTCTACTAAAAATACAAACATTCACCAGGTGGCGGGCACCTGTAATCCCAGCTACTCAGGAGGCTGAGGCAGGAGAATTGCTTGAACCCAGGAGGCGGAGGTTGCAGTGAGCCGAGACTATGCCACTGCACTCCAGCCTGGGTGACAGAGAGAGACTCCATCTCAAAAAAACGAGGAATAACTAGCTTTTTAGAACAATGGAATTGATGACTCAGCTGTTCCAGGCTGGGGTGCTGCCCTGCAGAGCACAATATAGGCTTTATTTATTTTATTTTTAGTTTTAGTTTTTTGAGACAGGGTCTCACTCTATCACCCAGGCTAGAGTGCAGTGGCACGATCTTGGCTCACTGTAACCTCCGCCTCTTGGATTCAAGCAATTCTCCTGCTTCAGCCTCCTGAATAGCTGGGATTGCAGATGCACACCACCATGCCTGGCTAATTTTTGTATTTTTCGTAGAAACAGGGTTTCATCATGTTGGCCAGGCTGGTCTCGAATTCCCAGCCTCAAGTGATCCGCCCACCTCAGCCTCCCAAAGTGCTGGGATTACAGGTGTGAGCCACCACACCAGGCCCAATATAGGCTTTAAATCAATATATATAATGTTTTGTCCTTTGTAGCCAGGATGCATAGGAAGAAGAAGTAGAGGTGGTTGTGGCACCTTATATGATTGTACCAAAGGACTAAGAGTTTTCTTCCTGTCTCTGAGATTCTGGGTATTGCAGGTCAGAAGGTGATAGCATCAGCCAGGCATGGTGGCTCACGCCTGTAATCCCAGCACTTTGGGAGGGTGAGGCGGGCGGATCATTTGAGGTCAGGAGTTTGAGATCAGCCTGACCAACATGGGGAAATCCTGTCTGTGCTAAAAATACAAAAATTAGTTGGGTGTGATGGCACGCGCCTGTAATCCCAGCTACTCAGGAGGCTGAGGCAGGAGAATGGCTTGAACCTGGGAGGCAGAAGTTGCAGTGAGCTGAGATTGCGCCACTGCACTCCACCCTGGGTGACAGAGTGAAACTGTCTTGGAAAAAAAAAAAAAAGATGGTGATAGCATCGTGGGAGGAATGTTTCTAACCAAGAAACACAAAGATGATTCTCTTGGATTTCAGGCTCCTGGTAGTACTAGAGGAATAGAAAGGGGTGGTCACAGTGTAGACTGGACTGATAATGGCTCTCAAGGAGAAAGGGAGTTACTGCTACCTAATAAGGGTTGAGAGGTGGGTGAGTGGAACCAGAGACCCTGGAGTCACTACCTTGTGCTATTGTATTAATCAGCATTCTTTTGATTGTTGGTGAAAGAATTCCACTCAAGTTAGGCTTGGCAAAATAAGGCACACAAAACTATAAATTTAGATTCAGGAAACAGAGTCTGCAACATTATCAGAAGTTCTGTCTCTCATCTCTGTTTCTTCCCTGCCTCATCTTCCTTTAATTTCGTTTCAGAAGATCCCAGAGAAGGACTCCGACTGGCTCACCTAGAGTGGAGTTCCTATCCCTTGATTCTTCAGGCTTTCATTTGACCCATATGGTTAAGCTGGGAGAGACAGAGTCCAAACAGAGGCAGAGAAAGGCTATTCTGGGCAGAACAAACAATTGATGACTTTATGGCTCTGTGGTCTGGGGAGAACTGCGTAACCCTAGATCACCAAAGCTGAGAGCCTGTAAGAGTGAGGATTTGGGCCGGGCATAGTGGCTCACGCCTGTAATCCCAGCACTTTGGGAGGCTGAGGTCGGTGGATCACCAGGTCAGGAGATCAAGACCAACCTGACCAACATGGTGAAACCCCGTCTCTACTAAAAATACAAAAATTAGCTGACATGATGCATACACTTGTAATCCCAGCCACTCGGGAGGCTGAGGCAAGAGAATCGCTTGAACCCGAGAGGCAGAGGTTGCGGTGAGCCGAGATTGCACCACTGCACTCCAGCCTAGGTGACAGAGTGAGACTACATCTCAAAAAAAAAAAAAAAAAAAAAAGAAAGAAACAGTGAGGATTTGGATTTGGGTCACCCCAGGCTGAAGGCCAGGGGAACCTGAAGTGGATAAGGGAAGGGAGAGAACTTAGGCTACAGGATCTGATGTTTTGTAGAAATGAGGCTGACATCTCCACCTGTATTTTCTTAGCTGGAGGGGTGTGCAAAGTTTGAATTACTTCTGCCTTCTTCTTATTTCCTTTTCCCTCTTAAAATAGTCATCATAATCATAAAAATTTCTTTTCCATCTTCCCTGTTTTTGCATATAGGATTTCTTGGTGTGATTCAATTTGCCAGTTAGTCTCTAGGTTGCAGAATGGTGACTTGGAATCAAGTTGAAACTGGAAGAGGGTACCTCATATATTAGGGTCAGCAATTACTGAACTCTGTTCTCTTATTCCAAACAGGGTCCCCAACTTCACATTTCCCCAGGGTGCAAAAGAGGGGGATCAAGCTTCAGTAGAGTGGAGCTCTGAGAAGAATTCACTGGAGTTTGGAAGCCAGGACCCTTTTTTATAACCTTGTTCCTCCTCACCTGGGCAAAAGCACTGGTGCCCACTGCACAGGCGTCATGGATGGGCTCTGTGTCCTGTGGAGAGCCCCCATTCCAGGTACAGGACATCAGCCCTGTGCCCTGTCCCAGGCGGGATCTCCTTCTTTCTCTCTTTTTTTTTTTTTTTTTTTTTTGAGACAGAGTCCCACTCTGTTGCCCAGGCTGGAGTGCAGTGGTACAGTCTTGGCTCACTGCAACCTCCACCTCCCGGGTTCAAGCGATTCTCCTGCCTCAGCCTCCCGAGTACCTGGGATTACAGGCGCCCGCCACCACGCCCAGCTAATTTTTGTATTTTTAGTAGAGACGGTGTTTCACCATGTTGGCCAGGCTGGTCTCGAACTCCTGACCTCAGGTGATCCGCCGGTCTCGGCCTTCCAAAGTGCTGGGATTACAGGCGTGAGCCACCGCGCCCGGTCTCAGTGACTTTAGTCAAGTAAGCACAAAAAGGAATATATAATTCCAAATTGTGATAAATGCTGTGAAGAAAAGGAACGTGCCCTGACATACAAGGGGGAACGATTGAGATCTAGGGAGTCAGAGATTTCTCCGAGAAGAGAGCTGAAATAGGATTAATCGAGAGGGGGAAGAGAATGCTAGACCGAGGGAACCGTGCGTGCCAAAGCCCCGTGGCGGAAAGGGGCGTGCGGGAGGGTAGCTGCGGAGAGGGAGGGTAGAGGAAAAAGCCGGAGAGGCAGACGCAGGGCAGGACGAGCAGAGCCCCGCGGCTGCTGCCTTAGGGGTTGTCCCGGCTGTGGGGAAAGCCGGAAGGTGGTGACTAATCAGATTTCACTTGAAAATGGCCCGGTGTCTGCAGTGAGGTGAACTGATGGGAAGGGCCCAGGAGTGAACGCCAGTAGGAGAGAGCACCGGACCTGAAAGGCCTGGGTCAACGCGGCCCCGCGCGGGGGCGAGGCGGTTCCGGCGCAGAACCTGGCGCGCGGCTCCGCGGAAAACCGAACCGGCCCACGTGGGCCCGGCCGCTACGCCCCGCCCCGCCGCGCAGACGCCGCCTGACTCCGCAGTCCGGGCCTGAGGCTGGGCGCGCTGCCCGGGAGCCCCGCACCCACGCTTGGACCGCGGAGACGCCCAGGCCGAGGAACCCCCAGCCCAGGGACTAGACACCACCAGGGCCGGGCGGAGCCAGAGCCAGACGCGCCGGAGCGGGCGCCTCTAGGCCGTGAGTCTGAGGCGGGGGGCTTGGGGCCCAGCCGCGGGAAGCGGGGAGTCACAGCGGCCTCCTTCGAGGAGACTAGGGAAGGATGGTCTGTGCCTCCTGGGGTGGTCTCCCACTCCCCTCCTATTTGGGCGGAGACCTAGTCCTGGGGTGTCGGGGTTCCTGTTTTACTATATCTGAGAACCCTGTGATCCCTAGCGCCCCCCCCCCCCCACCCCATCCCAGCTTCCTTCATGGCCCCATCCAAGTATAGGAAAATTAAAAATTGGTGCGAGGGGACATGTGTAGGCACCTTCCCACAAGCCTTGCTTAGAGGGTGATTACAAAGGAACTGTTCCTACACCCTTCTCCCCAGGACTTCTGCCTATTGCTAGGGGTGGGGAGAGTCCATGCCACCTATGGAGCGCCTCCCAGTGCCGGCTCCACTTACAATATCCTTCCTCTTTATGCTCTTAAATTGTTCTAATCCCAGTGCTGTTTGGTCAGTAGAATCCCTTTGTCAATTCAAACCCTAATTTTGGTTAGAAGCAGGTTATGGAGGAGAGAAGAGTGATGTGGTATGCCCGCCCTCCAGGGCCTCAGGATGGAGCAAGCTAGGGACAGGGACACAAGATAGTGGCCGTGTTCCAGAGGCATTGGGAGGGAAGGGGGCAGGCTCAGAAGAAAAGCTTCTCACAGGGGAAGGCTGGGCTCCCTGGCTGGGGTAGGAGAGGGAACCGAACCCAGCTCTTCCAGCCCTGGGGAGTCGGGAATAGCTTCCTGAGCATGGAAGTTCACTGCAGTCTCTTCTCCCATTCACTCGCTTAGCAAGTACCTGTATGCACAGAGAGCCTGGTTCCGGGCTCTAATGCTGGCTGACTCTGGCGAATATGATGGAGGATATATAGGGGAGGTCCAAGCTAGATTACAAACTGCTATTACAAGATCATTGCCACAAACCAAAAATGCCAGTTAAATAGACATTCACTGATCGTCGACCATGTATGCCAGGGACAGACACAAAGTTGGATATGACAGTGTGTACCCAGGGCAGTGGGGACCCAGAGGAAGGCATAACTAACTGTGCTTGTTTATGTAATACTGATTGGGGCAGTATGAAGACAGCTTCAGAGACATAGGTACATGGAGACATGAGGATATTACAGCTGATTTTGAAGTACAAAAAGGAATTTGCTGGGTGGAGAAGGGAGGAGCTTTGAGGGGAGGGGAGAGGAAGGATATTGTAGGCCAAAGGAATCCTGTAAGAAGAACAATGGTGTGTTTTGAGATCTCTGGGCAGTTTGCTATGATGGGAGGGGCAGCGTGGCAAAAGGCAGGTATGGAAGGGTGAGCAGAGGCCAGATCAAACAGGGCCTTGTAGGCCACATAGAGGTTTAGCAGGAGTTCAGGGAGGGCATTCTGAGTGGTGACAAGTGAAATTTACATTTTTAACTGGAGGCAGAGAGATCAGTGAAAAGGCCGAGGCAATAATCCAGGTCAGAAATGGCCTGGAAGAGGAAGAATGGTCAGAATGTGGTTATCAATGAGATGGGAGAAGGAAGGAGAGTGAGGAGCCCAGGATGCTCCTAGCCTTCTGGATGGAGGGCGGAGCCATCTTGCTGAGGATACTGAAGGAGACCTTGTTTGGTTATGTAGAATTTTGGTGGTGGGGGGCGAGGGGTGGAGGGGGATGAAGTCTCACTCTGTCACCCAGGCTGGAGTGCAGTGGCACAATCTCAGTTCGCTACAACCTCTGCCTCCTGGGTTCAAGCACTTGCCATGCCTCAGCCTCCCAAATAGCTGGGATTACAGGTGCCTGTCACCATGCCTGGCTAATTTTTGTATTTTTAGTAGAGATGGGGTTTCACCATGTTGGCCAGTCTAGTCTCAAACTTCTGACCTCAGGTGATCTGCCTGCCTCGGCCTCCCAAAGTGCTGTGATTACAGGCATGAGCCACTGCACCCAGACTGGTTATGTAGAATTTGAGGAGCCTATGATTGGTTGCAGGGTTGGATAGCAGTTAGATCTGGGCTGAAGACAGATCTGAGAGTCATCAGCATATGATGGTCCTTGAAGCTACAGCAGAGAATGAGGTCCTCTGGAGAGAAATGTGGAAAATCAGAAAACAGCCTGGCTCTGAGAACTGAGGAAAAACCCTCTGCAGGAGACTAAGAATGAACAGGTAGACAGGGAGGATGAAAACCGTGAAGGGAAGTGTCACCAGAGTCGAGAAAGGGCTTGACAGGGAGTGGTCGGGCTCTTGCTTTCAGCCTTGTCCCTGCAGCTAAGTTGCCCTGGCTTCAGGCACTTCACCCTGTCCTACTGTGACTCAGTCTCCTGCTTTCCCTTTACAGACCAGATGTTTGCCATCCAGCCAGGGCTAGCTGAGGGGGGCCAATTCCTGGGGGACCCACCTCCTGGAGTATGTCAGCCTGAGCTCCAACCAGACAACAACTCCAACTTCATGGCAAGTGCCAAGGATGCTAATGAGAATTGGCATGGGATGCCAGGCAGAGTGGAACCTATCCTGAGGAGGAGCTCCTCTGAGTCGCCCTCTGACAACCAGGCCTTCCAGGCCCCTGGATCCCCTGAGGAAGGGGTGCGCAGCCCCCCAGAGGGGGCAGAGATTCCCGGGGCTGAGCCTGAGAAGATGGGTGGTGCTGGCACAGTCTGCTCCCCTCTGGAGGACAACGGCTATGCCAGCAGTTCCCTGAGTATCGACAGCCCTAGCAGCAGTCCTGAGCCTGCCTGTGGGACCCTGCGAGGCCTTGGCCCTCCCGATCCCCTTCTGCCCTCAGTGGCCCAGGCTGTGCAGCACTTACAAGCCCAGGAGCGCTACAAAGAGCAGGAGAAAGAAAAGCACCACGTGCACTTGGTGATGTACCGTCGCCTGGCACTGCTCCAGTGGATCCGGGGCCTGCAGCATCAGTTGATTGACCAGCAGTCCCGACTACAGGAGAGCTTCGACACCATCCTAGACAACCGGAAAGAGCTTATTCGCTGTCTCCAGCAGAGGGCAGCACCATCCAGGCCCCAGGACCAGGGCTAAGGGTGTGCCTCCACAAGTGTGCAAGGGTATATGTGTATATTTGCAGGCATGTGTGAGGTTGTGCACTAGTAAGTTAGACCATGGAGGTGTGTGAGTGTGGCTGGTAATGACGAGCGGTGTGAAGAGAGTGTGTGGGTGGGTTATAGGAATGTGTTGAATAAACATGTATAAAATGGCTTAAAGTGTGCTGTGTGCCACATGTGCACACACAAGTAATTATCTGCAGACCTATATGCTGGAGCCATGTAAGAGTGAACTGTGTGTGTTAGTATGTAAGAAGAATGAGGAAATCTGCTATTGTGCGCTGTGTAGACAGGTACCCAGCTAGTGTGCTGTATATGCTCATGAGTGAGGATGTATATGCCCAAAGATGTGCCTGTGTGTCTATGAGTGAGTTTGAGTGTGCAGGCTTGTGTTGGGTGTATGTGAGGGAGCCCTTGTGTGTGCAGGGGTGCACGTGTGTGGCTGCAGGCATGGGAGGTGTATGTTAGCATGTGTGTTTGCAGGCAGACTCATGAGCAGGTGTGTGCAAATACATATCCAGCTGCACTGTGGGGTATCCACCCACACCTTGTGTTCCTCATGGCCTACCGCAGCCCTTCTTCTCCACTGGGTCCCACTGTTCCCTGGAGACAGAGAGCTAGCATGCTGTCATTTATCTGAGGGTTGTGGCTGACCCATTCTCCTGGGATTTCCCAGGCCACCTCTCCTTTCCCTCACTTAACCCACACTTGCTCAGCTGAGGCTATTGTCCCTGATGTTGGCTTTGCTTGTAGGAGGTTTAGTGGCTGCTCTGGCCTGCCATGGCATTTTGGCTGCAATTTTGTCTGGCAGTGGGTGGAGAACTGATATCAGGAAGGGGAACTGGGAGTAGTGATGGAGATGATGGTGGGGGTGGGGACAGAGAAGGACATAGGGGACTGTCCCTCTTGAACTCTGCCTTTGGGCACATGGGAGATGAGGACAGGGGAGATGGTAATAGTGGAACCCTGTGAAGAATAGGAGAACGGGAATTCTAAAATACCAGTTCCCAAACAAACCACCTCTCCACTGGGAAAGGAGCTGTTGCAAACCCTGTTGATTTAAGCTTCTGATGAAAAGCAATGTATGTTAATAAGCCTGCAAGGAACAGACAAGATGTTCCAAAGCTGATGAGGAAAATATCGCTTCCCTGTCTCTGCCTCTACCTTGCTGTGCCTCTCTGGCTTTAGAAGCATTGGATGTTGAATTGGTTTGGTTCATTTCTCTGAAGTCGGACTGTCAGGAGGAGCCAGAGGTTGGCTTTCTGGGATGGGAAGGGGACAGTGTCAGCCTAAGCCTCTGGAAATGCTTAGGATGCTGAATTTTAACCCCTTCTTTCACTGCATGGGCCTTCAAACAGGGATTGGCAGGCTCCGTGAGTTACAGAGTGGGTGAGTCTTGGAAAGAACCAGTGACTAAGGTAGCTGAGCTCTCTGTTTTGTTCCTGGGAGCCAAGAGAGCAAGATCCTGGTGGGTGAGCAGTGGTATGAAGAGGGGACACTGGTGGGTGAACAGTGGCATGGAAGTCACTGATGCAGCCTCTGGCCCTCAGTCTCCCTATCAGCAAAGTGGGGGGCTCTTCCTGTCTATCTCTAAAGAGTTTCATCCCTGACAGGTGGATGAGTGAAAGATCCAGGGAGTGGGGGTGAGGGGTGGGCCCTGAAGACTTTTTGTCTGTAGCGCTTGCATATTGAGTGTGTAAACCCCGCCTTTGGACCAACGCAAGATGAATAAACTGGGGCAGAGAATTAAATTTCTTGAGTATGTGTTTTTCTTCTACCTGTTGTTTGGTGGCCTCTTTTCCATACCATCTGAGCTCCTCTTTTGAGTAGGGTCCTGGACTAGGAGCTAGGGAGGTGATTTTGGGGAAAGACACTGAAGAATTTAGACTGCTGTGCCTGGCGACCCGATGGGTGGAGAAGTCTCTCAGGGGCCTCCCAGTGTGACGGGAGACTTGACTTCTACCCTGAGAACCCCATATGGGATTGTCCTTGTCCTGTGTCACCTTTGGGCCTAAATGAATTGTGAGGGACACATACCATACACACTTGCACATACTCAACTGTACCCTGGGCAGGGCACGGTGGCTTACACCTGAAATCGCAGCACTTTGGGAGGCTGAGACGGGTGGATCACCTGAGGTCAGGAGTTCAAGACCAGCCTGGCCAACATGGTGAAACCCCGTCTCTACTAGAAATACAAAAATTAGCCAGGTGTGGGGGCGGGTGCCTATAATCCCAGCTACTCAGTAGACTGAGGCAGGAGAGTCGCTTGAACCCGGGAGGCGGAGGTTGCAGTGGGCAGAGATCATGCCACTGCATTCCAGCTTGGC
Source organism: Rhinopithecus bieti (assembly GCF_001698545.2). Lineage (NCBI taxonomy): Eukaryota > Metazoa > Chordata > Mammalia > Primates > Cercopithecidae > Rhinopithecus > Rhinopithecus bieti. The sequence goes on along the minus strand of NW_016807982.1, from coordinate 3,405,849 downwards.
GACAAGAGGGGAAACTCCATCTCAAAAAAACAAAAAACAAAAAACTGTACCCTGGTGTCACCACTTCTCTGAAGGGCACTCTATGACTATGAGTTCAGGTCCTTAGATGCTTTTGACACACACGTAGTACAGTCATCCTTTGTTATCTGAGGGGATTGGTTCCAGCATCCCCAGGGATACCAAAATTCACAAATCTGAAATACTGTATTTTATTTTTATTTGAATTTATTTATTTATGTATTTTTTTGAGACTCAGTCTCGCTCTGTCGCCCAGGCTGCAGTGCAGTGGTACTATCTCGGCTCACTGCAAGCTCTGCCTCCCGGGTTCACGCCATTCTCCTGCCTCAGCCTCCTGAGTAGCTGGGACTACAGGCGCCCGCCACCACGCCTGGCTAATTTTTTGTATTTTAGTAGAGACGGGGTTTCACCATGTTAGCCAGGATGGTCTCGATCTCCTGACCTCGTGATCCGCCCGCCTCGGCCTTTCAAAGTGTTGGGATTACAGGCGTGAGCCACCGGGCCCGTCCGATTCTTTATTTTTGGAGACAGCGTCTCGCTCTGTCACCCAAGCTAGAGCATAGTGTGCAATCATAGCTTACTGTACCCTTGAACTTCTGGGCTCAAGTGATCCTCCCACCTTAGCCTCTGAGTAGCTGGGACTACAGGCATGTGCCACCACACTCAGCTAATTTTTAAGTTTTTTTGTAGTGATGGCTTCTTGCTATATTGCCTAGGCTGGTCTCAAACTCTTGGCTTCAAACTATCCTCCCACCTGAGCCTCCCAAAGTGCTGGGATTACAGGCATGAGCCACTGTGCCTGGCCAACATATTTATTTTAAACCTCACAAAGTATACTTCTCACTGAAACAGTTAATAATTCTTGTCATCTCCACACTTGACACTTAAACAGAAATAGTATTGAACCAATTTTAGCAAATTCCACTTACTAAGAGATGTTTTGGCAAAGGGCTAAGGCTAAATTTGAATGGAGATTTCTGACAATGAGACTTCTGTCAAACCTTTAGCGCATAAGAGAGTGAATTTTTATAAGGAGCCTTTTTTTTTTGGAAAGAGTCTCACTCTGTCGCCCAGGCAGGACTGCAGTGGTGTGATCTTGGCTCACTGCAACCTCCACCTCCTGGGTTCAAGTGATTTTCCTGCCTCAGCCTCCCAAGCAGCTGGGACTACAGGCACATGCCACCACGGTTGGCTAATTTTTTGTATTTTTAGTAGAGATGGGTTTTTGCCATGTTACCCAGGCTGGTCTCAAACTCCTGAGCTCAGGCAATCGGCCAACCTCAGCCTCCCAAAGTGTTGGGATTACAGACATGAGCCACCGTGCCTGGCCAGGAGCCGCTTTTCTAAATGTGTGAGGGCTCTTTTGAGCACAGCCCCTGGTGAAGAGCAGAGACCCTAAAACCAGACACCCTGGATTTGAACCTTGTCCCCATTATTTTATGTTTCCTTGACCTTGGGCAAGTCAATTTTTCTGTGCTTTTGTTTCCTCATCTTAAAATGGGGACAATAGGCCGAGCGCAGTGGCTCACTCCTGTAATCCCAGCACTTCGGGAGGCCAAGGTGGGCGAATCACAAGGTCAGGAGTTTGAGACTAGCCTAACCAACATGATGAAACCCCGTCTCTATTAAAAAATACAAAAATTAGCCGGGCGTAGTGGTGCGCACCTGTAACCCCAGCTACTCAGGAGACTAAGGCAGGAGAATCACTTGAACTCGGGAGGTGGAGGTTGCAGTGAGCCAAGATTGCGCCACTGCACTCCAGCCTGGTGACAGAGCAAGACTCCGTCTCACAAAAGAAAAAAAAATGGGGACAATAGTAATAACTACTTTGCAGGGTTGCTGCAAGGCTTAAATAAATATCTAACATATAGAAGACTTAGAACTATACCTGTCACATAGTAAATTACATTAAAGTTATGATTATTATAAATCGTACTTTTATAGTACATACAACTTTTTCATAGAAAACATTTTTTTCTTATGAAATTTGAATCTAAAATTTTTTTCTTTTTTTGAGACAGGGTCTGGCTCTTCCACCCAGGCTGGAGTGCAGTGGTGTGATCTTGGCTCACTGCAACCCCCGCCTCCTGGGTTTGAGCAATTCTCGTGCCTCAACCTCCCGAGTAGCTGGGATTACAGGTATGCACCACCATGCCTGGCTAATTTTTTTATATTTTTAGTAAAGACGGGATTTCACCATGTTGGCCAGGCTGGTCTCTTAACTCCTGGCCTCAAGTGATCCACCTCAGCCTCCCAACCTGCTGGGATTACAGGCGTGAGCCGCCACGCCTGGCTGAATCTAAAATTTGAATGTCATCTTTAGAGGGAAAGGGGACTTTTAAAAAATAAAGCTGCCTAATATTCCTTTCCAGAAAAGAGCTCTCTGAGCTCAGAAAAAGATTAAGGTGAGACCAAGGGAATATGTGGTGAATTGTATGTTTACAGGACCCCTGCCAGTCACTGAAGGTCAGGGATGCCCTGGGGAGTGATGGGTTTGGGAAGGAGATAGGCAAGAATAGAGCCACATGGTCAGGCGCGGTGGCTCACGCCTGTAATCCCAGCACTTTGGGAGGCCGAGGCAGGCAGATCACTAGGTCAGGAGATGGAGACCATCCTGGCTAACATGGTGAAACTCCGTCTCTACTAAAAAATACAAAAAAAAAATTAGCTGGGCATGGTGGCGGGCGCCTGTAGTCCCAGCTACTTGGGAGGCTAAGACAGGAGAATGGCGTGAACCCAGGAGGCGGAGCTTGCAGTGAACTGAGATAGCGCCACCGCACTCCAGCCGGGGCAACAGGGCAAGACTCAGTCTTAAAAAAAAAAAAAAAAAAAAAAAAAAAAAAAAGGATAGAGCCACAGCCAGGATGGCAGAGTTTGGGGCAGGAAAACAGAAGCAGGACTCCAGTGGCTGAACCAACTCAGCCAAGAATTGTGGTTCTCCATCAGATCCACTGGCCACAAGGCCTGATCATGGGAAGTGCTGAGGCGACTGCAGTACCTCCTATGGGCAGACCTGAGCTATACTCTCTAGACTCAGTTTCCTCCCCTGTGGCAACTATAAGGGCTGAATGAGGAAATGGATGTGAAGATGCTCTGTATGCATTAAGAAGATTGTGTGCCTTCCCTGCATGAGGCCCTGAGGAGCCTGCTCTTGTCTTTGAGCAGCTGTGGTGTGCACAGGTAGATGAGACTTGCATCCAAAAGCCTAATGCAGGCTAGGCACAGTGGCTCGTGGTTGTAATCTCAACACTTTGGGAGGCTGAGGCAGCAGGATGGCTTGAGCCAAGAATTTGAGACTCCATCCCTACAAAAAGGGGAAAAAAATTAGTAGTCATGGTGGTACATGCCTATAGTCCTAGCCACTGAGGAGCCTGAGGCTAGAGGATTACTTCAGCCCAGGAATTTGAAGCTGCAGCGAGCTATGATCCCACCACTGCCCTGAAGCCTGGGTGAGAGAGCAAGACCCTGCCTCAACCCCTCCCCACAAAAGACCCCAAAAGCCTAATGTACAAGCCACTCGTAACCTGGGAGAGGGGAAATGCAGGACTGGCTTTCTGTCTAGTTTTCAGTCAGGGACTTCTATACGTGGATGTTGTCTTAAAGTCATTGGGCCAGGCATGGTGGCTCATGCCTATAATCCCAGCACTTTGGGAGGCCGTGGCCGGTGGATCATTTGAGGTCAGGAGTTTGAGACCAGCTTGGCCAACATGGTGAGACCCTGTCTCTATGAAAAATACAAAAATTAGCTAGGCATGGTGGTACGTGCCTGTAATCCCAGCTACTTGGGAGGCTGAGGCAGGAGAATTGCTTGAACCCGGGAGGCGAAGCTTGCAGTGAGCCGAGATCGTGCCACTACACTGCAGCCTGAGTGACAGAGTGAGACTGTCTCCAAAAAAAAAAAAAGTTATTGGAGTGGGGATTCCTTAGTCTCTGGGACAGTGAGGAGAATAGGAAAGGTTCATGCACTTAGTAGGAGTTTGGCTAATCAGCTACCTCCACCCCTTGACCTTTCTCACCAGAATAAAATCCCATGACCCGGAGCAAGGAAGTCTAACCCAGGTTTTGGGTGTGACATGAGTTGTCTTGCTTAGTAGGAGACATAGGGATGAGATTCGAGCAGAGACCTAGAGACCAACACAGGGCACACAGCAGAGGTCTGAGTAGGCTGCAGGTACAGGACCAAAAGCATGGAAGGGATTAGCAGAGAGGCCTTGTGAGGCTGGGTCCACTGAGAACTTGCTTGTTCTCCAGGGACACCAACTAGGTCAGCCCTATCAAGTATGGTCAGAGTAGATGGGGTTAAAGCCTGAGTGCAGGGAAGCAGGAAATGAACTGGGAACTGAGTAAGAGGGTAAAGCATTAGAGGACTGCAGAAGAAGGCTTCAGAATATCATAGGTGGGCTCTGGATTGTTAGGGCTCTGTATAATGGCTATCTCTAAGGAGACTGAATGCCCCCTAGTGGCAGCCTGTGACCTGTCTTCCTGCCTCTTAGGGCTTCAAGCCTCACCGGAAACCCTGTAGGTTTGCTCTTACTCACAGCATTAACAGGTGACAGGAACAGGAGAGAGGTGAGATCTGTAAGGCCCTGGTCAAGGAAGGCTTCCTGGAGGAAGAGGAGTCTGGAGACCCAGTAGAAGTGGAGGCAAAAGAGGATAGTGATTTCTAGTGCAGAGTGGACCCAGGTGTCTTGAATCCTCCATTTATTAGTTGTGCCTCACTTTTCTCAACTGTAGAATAGGAACAATGGGAGTACTTATCTTACAGGTTACCTGAGAGTTAAATAAGTTAACAGATGTTAAGGGATTAGACCTGAGCCTGCCTGGCTCACAGGAAGTAGTCCACAAATGTTAATTGTTTTTATCTGACTAGGAGAGGACACGAAGGCTCTCAGAGGTAGGAGATACGTGGAGCAGTTGTTCTTTATATTAAAAAGCATTGCTAACGGGCCTAGAATCCCAGACCCAGGAGTTTAAAGGATGCAGGTGGTGAGAAGAGGAGCCTGAGATGGGGATGTTCTGGGATCTGAGCCAGATCTCAAATCCACACTGGTATACGTGCCCACGCCCACCAGGCACCTGCAGACGCTCAGGCACCAGCCCCCACACCCGTTCACACACATACACATGCACCACGGTTCGTTCACACTCACATGCACACTCGGGGACACAGACCCACGTACATACTCCCTCCTCCCCCCGACCCCTGGCAGAAATGACTGGACCTAGACTGGGGAGGTTTCCGCACCCCAGCCCTGGCACCAGACTGCCAGAAATGCGGCTGCATTTCCAGTCCAACCCTGTAAGCTTCTCCAGCCGAACCTTATCCTTGCCCAGATCCCCCCTCCTCCCAGCCCTACTCTTGCCCCCAACCCGTAGGCTCTGAACCAGTCGATTCCCTAATCGCTCCATTCTCATTTATCACTCATAGATTTGAGAAGAGATTCGTTGGGTGGAGACCGGCGGAAGGGGGAGAGGGTGGCGTTGGAGAAAGGGGGGTGCATCCTACTAAGGTCTTAGATGTCGCAGCCGGGGGAGGGCTGGGTCCCCCGAGGGCCTCCTCACCGTGAATGAAAGGGGGCTTAGGCTGTGGGATGGGAGCTGTCCGAGGGGCTAGGGCGTGGCGGGGAGCTGTGACCTCACACCAGGAGGGGGCTCCAGGCCTCCGCGCCGGGGAAAAAGTAGCTGGTGGGGGCACGGCGCTCAGCTGGTGCTCGGCGCTCCCCGGGCGGGGCTTGTCCCCGAAAGGCGCAGACAAAGGGGCGGCCTCCTCGGAGCCCCTCGGCGCCTAGAGTGGCGCGGGCCGGGGTCTGCGCACAAAGCAGGGGCGGGCGGGGCCGAGCCCGCCCCACGCGCCGCCCCGCACCGCCTGTTGATCCGCACAGTCCCGAGCGCCCTTTACTGCCCCTAATCCCAACAAGCATGAAAACGGCTGGGGCCGGCCCGCCAGCAGGCCCTTTGTCCTCGCGGGTCCGGGGCAGCTGCAGCCCGGACCCCTCCCCTTTTATGTCTCCTTCCCCGCGGCCCCGCCCCACCCACCTCAGCTGCCGGGAGCGCTCACGCCGCCCAGGGCTTTGGCCTCCGGCGCGAGGGCGGACAAAGCGAGGAGGGGAGGATTAACCCGGGTCTGCAGGGCGGGGTGGGGCCACGGAGGAGATGGCTGTAGGGGGTAGGGGGTAGG
>NW_016807982.1:3392077-3399293 GCF_001698545.2 Rhinopithecus bieti | reverse complement strand
GGGGTCGGGGTGGGAACCTGGTGATGGGACTGGGTTTGTGGGTGTGTTATTGAGTGGTGCGAGTTAGCACCGGCCCCCAACATTCAGTGACAGCTCTCAGGGCGAGGACCGCTCCCTAGACCTTGATGTCTCCCTGAGCTGACGTGGGACCGCTTCCCTTCACACTTCTGGGATCTCCTCCACCCGAGGCCTCAGTTCTCACCCACTCTCGGGGCTCCCAAACCTCCGTCTCCAGCAGGGGCCTTGCCGTCAGCCCCACCTGCAGCACATCCTCCCGCCCACCGGCCAGCTCCACCCACGTCACCCACAAGCACCTCAGGCTTCCCATGTTGGAAGCCGAGCTCATCTCCCCAGCCACAACCTACTCAGTCTACTCATCACCTGGAGTGGGGGGAGCCTCAGGCCCTCCCACCTCACTCCGTGCCAGTCAGGTGCTAAAGCCCTGTCCCATCTGCCTCAGCCCCTCTCCTGTTCATGCCCTCTTGGCTCAGGCCACCGCCAAATCTCATCTGGACACCTGGAACGGTTCCTGTCTGACCCGCTCCCATCCACGGGACACAGTACTCTAGAGTGGGCTTCTGAAAGGCAAATATGGCTCCATCCCTCCTCAATTTAAGATCTTTCCAAGGCTCTCTAGGGGCTTAAATTGCTCAGCTTGGCTTGCAAGGGCTTTGCTGACTGCTTCCTGCATTGCCGCTGGCCCAGTCTTCCCCAGGATCTGGTGTTTCACAAATCCACAAAGACCTTCCTTAAGAGCCTTCGTGGCGTGGCGCGGTGGTCTACGCCTGTAATCCCACCACCTCGAGAGGCTGGTGCAGGCGGATCACTTGAGCTCAGGAGTTCGGGACCAGTCTGGCCAACATGGCGAAACCCCGCGTCTACTAAAAGTACAAAAATTAGCCGGGCGTGGTAGCGCAGGCCTGTAATCTCAGCTACTTGGGAGGCTGAGGCAGGAGAATCGCTTGAACTTGGGAGATGGTTGTTACAGAGAGCCAGGATTGCACCACTGCACTCCTGCTTGGGCCACAGAGCGAGACTCTGGGACACACACGCACACACACGGAAGAAGTGGGTAATGAAAGCAAGTATCTACTTTACAGAAGCAATGTGAGTATTAAATAAATAATGCTCTTGAAATTGCTTTGTAAATTGCAAAATATTTTACTACCTAATGTGTTGGTTTTTTTATTTTTCTCTTGATTTTTTTCACTCTAGGAGCAAATATTTTTATTTCAATAATTGACCATTTGTTTTCTAAACAGTGAATCAAACCTTTCTGCTCTTTTGGATTTTGTTCGTCTGTTTTAAGACAGGGTCTCAGGCCGGACGTGATGGCTCACACCTGTAATCCTAGCAGTTTGGGAGGCCGAGGTGGGCAGATCACCTGAGGTCAGGAGTTCGAGACCAGCCTGGCCAACATGGTGAAACCCCATCCGTACTAAAAATACAAAAATTGCCAGGCGTGGTGGCGCATGCCTGTAATCCCAGCTACTCAGGAGACTGAGGCAGGAGAATCGCTTGAACCTGGGAGACGGAGGTTGCAGTGAGCTGAGATTGCGCCATTGCACTCCAGCCTGGGTGACAGAGTAAGACTCCTTCTCAAAAAAAAAAGGTCTCATTCTGTTGCCCAGGCTGGAGTGCAGTGGTGCAGTCATGGCTCACTGCAACCTTGAACTCCTGGACTCAGGTGATCCTCCTGCCTCAGCCTCCTGGGTCCTGGGTAGATGGGACTATAGGCAGGTGCCACACACCCAGCTAATTTTTTTTTTTTTTTGTAGAGATGAGAGTCTTGCTTTTTTGCCTAGGCTGGTCTTGAACTCCTGGCCTCAAGGGGTCCTACTACCTTGGCCTCCCAAAGTGCTGGGATTATAGGTGTGAGCCAATGCACCTGGCCCTTTTGTGCTCTTTTGAAACTAATTTTGATGGAGCCCACTGAAATGGTAATCTTTATTATTTGTGATTATTAATAATTTAAAAGAAAGTAAAAGTTGCTTATGTTAACAAAATTGACAGTATTTTCCACAGGAAGTCCTGCCTCTAGATTCCCTCTTTTATTTCCCAAAAGCCATTGTGAGCATTCCTAAAATGCTCTAGGACAGGATGGTAGGAAGATGTGATGGGAATGGGAACTGAGAATGGAGAAGCGGATGGGAATGAGATGGAGACAGAGGCAGCTAAGGGATACAGGGTAAGACAAAAATTGACAACATGTGTCAGAGCCTTCCGGTTTCACCCTAGCAACCATCCCATGAGGCGGTTTCTCCATTGTCCTATTTTACAGGTGAGTAAACTGAAGTTGCTTTAGGTGAGTTCCATTTCTGGGAAGACAAACACACTACTCTGTGTTTCCACATCCCCCCAGAATAGCCAGAAGCAGCAGCTCCTACCTATTTTGCTTCTTGTGCCTGGAGTGTGTGAAATCCTCATACAGCTTTCCAGGACTCACAAACCACCCTAGCCTGAATTTATTCCTACTCCCATACTCATCCAGATAGAAGCAGATCCTTCTGAATTGACTTCCTTGATGCTCCCACTCCCTGCATGCCTTAGGTACAATCACTGTGTTGATCTCCATATTTATTTATTTATTTATTTATTTTTATTATTATTATTATTTTTGAGGCAGAGTCTCACTCCGTCACCCAGGCTGGTATGCAGTGGCGTAATCTCTGCTCACTGCAACCTCCGCCTCCCCAGTTCAAGTGATTCTTGTGCCTCAGCCTCTCGAGTAGTTGGGATTACAGGCTCATGCCACCACGCCCAGCTAATTTTTGGCTACTTTTTGTATTTTTAGTAGAAACGGGGTTTTGCCATGTTGTTCAGGCTGGTCTCAAACTCCTGGCCTCAAGTGATTTGCCTGCCTCAGCCTCCCAAAATGCTGAGATTACAGGTGTGAGCCACCGCGGCTGCTGTAAAACTTCTTTCATGTGAGACACTAAGATACTCCCCTAATTCCTAATGAGACTTTCTAGCTTGTGTGTCTGTGTGTGGGCTCATGCACATAGCATTTTGAGATGCAGAAGTTAAGAGTGAATATGTAACCGTCTAACAGGCAGAAGACTAAGGCAGCGGGAGGAGAATGGGAGACTCTTCAGGTTCATCTGGAAATGACAAATTACATTATGGAGCTTTCTAGTACCTTGCCTCTTCATCATATTTAACATTTTCCAAGTTAATTTCACTTCCGTTTTTTGGTATAAAGTAGGTGCAACCCCGTTTTTCAGTGGAGAAGGTGTAGCCACGGTCAAACAGCATTAACTGTGGAAGCTGACCTTGTGAATATGAGCCCCTCACCCAGTGAGGCAGGAATGGTTAGGATCACCATGGCCTTATAAACCTCTCACAGAGGACAGCTACCTTCAGGAGCCCCTTACTAAACCAGCAGCCTAAGGCTCTGCTCCCCATTCTAATGATATCCCCTATGTGTGCACTAGTTTTTTGTTTTTTTTTTTTTTTTTTTGAGACGGAGCCTCGCTCTGTTGCCCAGGCTAGAGTGCAACCTCCACCTCCCGGGTTCAAGCGATTCTCCTGCCTCAGCCTGCTCAGTAGCTGGGATTATAGGCACGCACCGCCACACCCGGCTAATTTTTGTAATTTTTAAGTACAGATGGGATTTCGCCATGTTGGCCTGGCTGGTCTCAAACTTCTGACCTCAAGTCATATGCCCACCTCAGCTTCCAAAATACTGGGATTAGAGGCGTGAGCCACTGTGCCCAGAGTTTTACGCTTTATAAACCCCTTTCCCTCTAATATCCCATTGTTTTCTAGCGGCTATCCTGAGACGTAGGCATTGACGTGTCTGTTTTATTTCATTTTATTTTTATTTATTTATTTTTTGAGACAGGGTCTCGCTCTGTCACCTAGGCTGGAGTGCAGTGGCACCATCACAGCTCACTGCAGATTCAACCTCCTGGGCTCAAGCCATCCTCCCACCTCAGCCTGGGACCAATCTCTTGGACTCAAGTGATCCTCCCACCTCAGCCCCCCCGGGTAGCTGGGACCACAGGAGTGCCCCACCATGCCCAGCTGATTTCTGTATTTTTTTGTAGAGACGAGGTTTCGTCATGTTGCCCAGGCTGGTTTTGAACTCCTGGGTTCAAGCAGTCCTCCTGCCTGGGCCTCCCAAAGTGCTGGGAGCCACATACCACCACACTCAGCCGATGTGTCTATTTTATAAATTGGGAAATAGAGACTCAGAGAGGATAAATGAATTGCACAAACTCAACAGCTTGTGATGAAGCAGGGAGCTGTTTATTAAACTATTTGACCATCCAGGACTCTGTTAAGTCCATGGTAACACAGAATGGCAGGGCTTAAAGGAAAGGTCTGATTTGTGCATATGTGTGTGTGCGTGCGCGCGTTTGTGTGTGTGTGTGTGTGTGTGTGTGTGCACTCCTGCACTTGTACAGGAAGGGCTGGCCCGATGGGAGTGCCTTTGGCATTTGGATAATTCTTTGAGTGAGCCTGTCCTGGGCAACGGAAGGTCCCAATTGGCATCCCTGTCACCTAGACAGGAAATACTAATAATAGCACCGCCTACCCAATTATTGAGACCACCAAAACATCTCTTTCCCATGTTTAAAATCCCCCTATAGGGGTAGCATCTCCCCACACTTCCCCACATGGCCACCCCCACCACTTAGAAGCACAGGGCTGGAGTCTCAGCTTTGGACACTGGTCCTTGTTCTACTGTCCCAACCCCTTCTGTCCTTCTTCCTGCCCAGGGCAGTTCCTCCTCTCTCTCCGGCTCTCTTAGCAAGAAAGAGTGGAATTACTGAGGCTAGAGTCTCAACCTGCCTCTGAGGCCAAAGGGCTGTTCCTTTAGGGAGGCTGGTTCCCAGGATTGAGGGGAGTTTCCAGGGTGGGTTAGTAGAAGGAAGGGAGAGAAAGAACCCCACCCCCACCCCCTGCAGGCCTCACCTAATCGCCACACTCTGCATTATTACCCGCCTAACGCAGCGTGCTTTTAAATAAAATATGCAAAGATTTTCCTCTCAAATGATCTCCCCAGGCAAGCTAGCTCAACTCCAGCTTGTTAATGGGAAAAATGCAAATAGGGCCTTCCACCATTCTCCCCCAGCCCCGAGGCTCTGGACAGCTAATGCGCTTTGCTTTCCTTCTTTCTGGGAATTTCTGTTTCCATTGAAACCGTTACTTCGGGGGGAAGTCGGGAGAGGAGGTGGTGGCGAGGAGGTTTTTCCCAGGTGCCATCCAAAGGGAGAGTCTTAGAAGGGAGGAAACAGCCCAGGCAGGAAAAGTTTGGGAAAACAGCGCTGTTATGGAGCCTGCCCCTTTCTGAGCCTCCTTTTCCCCAGCTGAGATCTCAATTAGTCCTTCCTGGGGCTGCTGTGAGGCTGAATAAAGGGAGAGGCATTAACTGGCGCATGCATTTGCAGGTTCGATTTTCCAGTTTAAACTTGCTATGCTTGAGGAATACAAAGATGGAGATAACAGACATGACTTCTGCCCTCATCGAGCTCACAGTCTAGCAGAAAAAAAGCCCTAGATCATTTGAAATTTAAAAAGCAATTATAGGACACCTTAAGCAATCAGCTTCATCATGATGAAGCAATGGACATCTGCCTCCTGATGCAGCCTTGAGGACTCCCCTAGGTACCACTCCTACCCACGATGCAGAACCTGAGGAATGCAGAACCAGGAGGAAACCATCAGGCAAGCCAAAATTCAGGGTCGGTCTACAAAATAGCTGGCAGGTGCTCTTCAGAAATATCAGTGCCATGAAAGAGGAATGAACTGTTCCAGATTAAAGGACACTAAAGAGACAGGAGGCTGGGCGTGGTAGCTCACGCCTGTAATCCCAGCACTTCGAGAGGTTGAGGCAGGAGGATCACTTGAAGCTGGGGGTTCGAAACCAGCCTGGGCAACATGGCGAGACCTTGTCTCTACAAAAATAAAAATAATTATCCAGGTCTGGTGCCCGCGCCTGTAGTCCCAGCTACTTGGGAGGCTTAGGTGGAGGATCACTTAAGCCTAGCACTTTAGTCCAGGTGACAGAGTGACATCCTGTCTCAAAAAAAAAAAAGAGAGAGAGAGAGAGAGACAGGACAACTAAATGCAATGCATGATTCTGGGTTGGATACTGGAGGATTGGAAAAAAATTTCTGTGAAGAGCTGGGCACGGTGGCTCACACCTGTAATCCCAGCACTTTGGGAGACCAAGGCAGTAGGACTGTTTGAGCCCAGGAGTTTGAGACCAGCCCTGGCAACATAGCAAGACTCTTATCTCTACAAAAAAAAAAAAAAAAAAAAAAAAAAAAAAAAAAAAAATTTTAATTAGCTGGATGTGGTAGCATGTGCCTATAGTCCCAGCTACTCAGAAGGCTGAGCTGGGAGGATCACTTGAGCCTGGGAGGTAGAGGCTTCAGTGAGCTATGATCACACCATGGCACTCCAGCCTGGGTGACAGAGAGAGACCCTGTCTCAAAAAAAAGAAAAAAAATTCTGCGAAACTGTGGTTCCCAACCTTTTTGGTACCAGGGACTGTATTTGTAGAAGACAATTTTCAGTGGACTGGGGGAGGGATTTTTGGTTTTGGAAGGCACTGTTCTACCTCAAGATCAAGGCATTACTTTCTCATAAGGAGCACACAACCTAGATCCATCACATGTGCAGTTCATAGTAGGACTTGCGGCTCTACGATAATCTAATGCTGTGGCTGATCTAACAGGAGGCGGAGCTCAGGCTGTAATACTTGCTCTCTGCCACTCACCTCCTGCTGTGCGGCCTGGTTCCTAACAGGTCACTGACCTATACAGTCTGTGGCCCAGGTGCTGGTGACTCCTGTTGTAAAGGACATCATTGGGACATATGGCAAAATTTGAATATGGATTGTATTGTAGATATTTTATTGTATCGACCTTAAATTTCCTGAATGTGTTCACTATATTTTGGTTATATCAAAGAACTTCCTTGTTTTGGGGAAATACATGTGGAAATGTTTAAGGATAAAAGATCATAACATTTGCGACTTAGTCTCAGAGAATAAATGTGGCAAAATGTTAACAATAAGTGAATTAGGTGAGAGGTTTAGGGCTGTTTGTTGAATTATTCTTGCAACTTTTCCGTAAGTTTGAAAATTTTCAAAATAAAAGTTGAAAAGAAAAAACAAGTATAATTGGCCTTTTAAAAGTGTGATAATGGGCCGGGCGCGGTGGCTCAAGCCTGTAATCCCAGCACTTTGGGAGGCCGAGGCGGG
>NW_016807982.1:3387975-3391122 GCF_001698545.2 Rhinopithecus bieti | reverse complement strand
GGCGGGTCTGCGATGGCGGCAAACAGCAGTGGTGGACGATGAGTGAAAACTCAGCTCGAGCCATAACAAAACACCGACCAGAAGAGTGCAGTTGCAAGATTTAATAGAGTGAAACAGAGTGGAAACAGAGCTCCCATACAAAGGGAGGAGGACCCAAAGAGGGTAGCCATTGCTGGCTCCAATGCCTGGGTTTATATCCCGATCATTGTCCCTTCTGCTGTGCTCTCAGGCAACAGATGATTGGCTATTTCTTTACTTCCTGTTTTTGCCTAATTAGCATTTTAGTGAGCTCTCTTTACTATCTGATTGTTCGGGTGTGGGTTAAGGTGCAAGCCCCGTGTTTAAAGGTGGAAGTGGTCACTTTCCTAGCTAGGCTTAGGGATTCTTAGTCGGCCTAGGAAATCCAGCTAGTCCTGTCTCTCATCACAATCATGGCAGAAGGCAAGGAGGAGCAAGTCACGTCTTACACGGATGGCAGCAGGCAAAGAGAGAGCTTGTGCAGGGAGACTCCCCCTTATAAAACCATCAGATCTTGTGAGACTTAGTCACTATCATGAGAACAGCAGGGGAAAGACCTGCCCCCATGATTCAATTACCTCCCACTAGGTCCCTCTCACAACACATGGGAATTCAAGATGAGATTTGGGTGGGGACACAGCCAAACCAAATCACTTCCCTTATCCATTTTCAAATGAAGGATGAGGCTTAGGTGACAGGTTTTGAATATGGGACCAATCCACCCACAGAGCTGGTATGACTGGCTGTCTCATTTTTAATTCCCTCCACCACTATCATGACAGGAAAGCAAGATGACTGATGGTTCAGTGTTCAGACTCTGGATCCAGGCTACCTGGAATCAAGTTCTGCCTCTGCATCATTACTAGCCAATGACCTTGGACAAAAGGGATGGTAATAATATTACCTACCTCACAGGGAAGTTGTGAGGATTAAATGCTTTGCTATGTGTCAAGTGCTCATAACAGGGCCATAATAAGGACTTAAATGAGTCTACTCTGGACTGAGCACTGTCCTGGAAGGATGTAGGTGAATGCAAAGGGAAGAAAAGACAGATTCTTCAAAGATCTGATCCTTATTGGACAAATGGAACACAGACATTAAAGAACAATATCAAAACACCATGTTACTGCATTATTCACAATATTAAATACAGCTGGACATAACCAAGCATCCATTCATAAGGGAATGGTTAAGGAAATTGTTAAATCCAGTAATGTTCAGGAAAAGGTTGGAAAATTCCTATTTTATTACATGAAGTGAAAAAGCCAGAAGCAAAATTGCAAATGTCACATGACCTCAACCATATCCTAGAAAGGATAGAAAAAAAAAATTAGAAGGAAATACACTGAAATATTTACAGTAGTTAGCTCTAGATGGTGCTATTTGGGTGTGGCTTAAACTTTTTTTAAGTCTTTCGGGTTTCCCCCCCCCAAATACAGAATAATATGCAAGAATTACTTTTATAATGGGAACATTTCAACCTTATTTTGTTAAAAAAAAATCAAATAAACTGGTTTGGGTTAAAAATGAATAACAGTGGTGCAGTAGCTCATGCCTGTAATCCCAGCTTTGGGAGGCCGAGGTGAGAGGATTGCTCGAGCTCAGGAGTTTGAGGCTGCAGTGAGCTGACTGTGCCACTGCACTCCAGCCTGGGTGATAGAGTGAGACTCTGTCTCAAAAAAAAAAAAAAAAAAAAAAAGAACAATGGTGAACATCATTAGCCATCAGGAAAATGCAAATCAAACCACAATGAAATACTCCTTAACACCACAAGGATGTTAATAATCAAAAGAACAGATAATAAGAAGTATTGGTGAGGATGTGGAGAAATTGGAGCCCTCATAACTGGCCGGTGGGAATGTAAAATGGTGCAGCTGCTTTGGAAAATAATCTGGCAATTCCTCAAGCGTTTAAACATAGAGTTACCATACAACCCAGCATTTCCATTCCTAAGTACATATATACCCCAAAGAATCAAAAACATATACAGTATTCACACAAAAATTTGTGCATGATGTCATAGCAGAATTATTTATAATAGCCTAAATGGAAATGACCCAAATGTCCATCAAATTTAAAATGTGGTAAGTCGTACAATAGGATATTATTTAACAACAAAAAGAAGTGAAATACTAAGGGATGTTATTTATTTTATATCATAATTATATTATATTATGTATTATATGTTATGTTGTATTATAAGGCCACCAATTACAAGTTTGAGAAGTAGGGTAATGGAATTATTCTGATCATAAGAGGGGCTTGGGATAGCAACCTGATCGAAAAGACTGAATCTTGAAGCTGCACTTTCACAGTGCTTTACATACTAAGAAGACATTGTTGTCAATATCAGAGAAAGACCAATGATAAAAATTACCTTGTGGGGAGCGGGACTGAAGATACCAGGGATGACTTTTCTTTTTTTCTAACACAACTCTTAGCATGCTGGTGCATTTTCTTTCAGACTGTTTTCCCTAATAATACTTTTTACGTAGTTGCAATTATAGTGGATAAGCGTGATTAATCCAAATTTTTTGACTTAACATTGCAATAATTTTCCATGCTGTTACATAGCGTGGAAACCATTATTTTTGATAGTTTTATAATGTTCCATTGAACAACCCATTCTTAAATATCTAACTAATTCCCTATTATTAGATATTTAAGCTGCTTATAATGAATAATGTTAGAATGAACATCTTTGTTCGTATTTTTTCTCATATTTCAAACTATTTGTTTGGGGTAGGTTCTCAGAATTCCTGGATCAAACTATCTTTATGGCTTTTGAGAAATACTGTGAAATCATTTTCCCAAAGACATCCTTGCAAATGCAATAAATATAAAATTAATAGTTATTAGACATGATTATATAAATATAACAATTAACAAAACATACTATGTAGTGTTATACATATTATAACTAATAATATTTATTATTATTATTATTATTATTTTGAGACGGAGTCTTGCTCTGTCGCCCGGGCTGGAGTGCAGTGGCCGGATCTCAGCTCACTGCAAGCTCCGCCTCCCGGGTTTACACCATTCTCCTGCCTCAGCCTCCCGAGTAGCTGGGACTACAGGCGCCCGCCACCTCACCCAGCTAGTTTTTTGTATTTTTAGTAGAGACGG
>NW_016807982.1:3371388-3384521 GCF_001698545.2 Rhinopithecus bieti | reverse complement strand
CAGTGTTTCACCATGTTGGCCAGGCTGGTCTTGAACTCCTGACCTCAGGAGATCTGCCTGCCTCGGCCTCCCAAAGTGCTGGGATTACAGGCGTGAACTGCTGCGCCCAGTTGGCTAATTTTTTCATTTTTATTTTTAGATATGAGGTCTTGCCATGTTGCCAAGGCTGGTCTCAAACCCCTGGGCTCAAGAGATCCTCCCACCTTGGGCTCCCAAAATGCTGGGATTATAGGCATGAGCCATCATGCCTGGCCTTAACCTCTCTTAAGCTGGCTTTAGGCTCCCAGAGCAGGCAGAGGCTGATGGCAACCATCTGTGGGCTGAGAAGAGAAGCCCATAAAGGAAAGATGGAATATGTTGGACAGAGATGGCCCACTGCTGCCATCAAGATGACTCAGGTCAAGCAGTGAGGCAGGAAAAAAAGCAACAAATTCCTCCTTCCTCTGCCTTTTGTTTTATTCAGGCTCTCAAGTGAGTGGACGATGACCAATCACACTGGGGAGGGCAATCTACTTTAGGGAATCCACTGATTCAAATGCTAATCTCATCTGGAAACACTCTTACAGCTACATCCAGAAAACAATGTTTAATCTGAGCAACCACATGGTCCACTCAAGTTAACACATTATCCATCACAGCAAGGCAAGGCTCAGTAGACTGATGGAGATGGGAACCCGATTAGAGAGGCGGATGGAGTGAGCAGAACTTAAGGAAATGAAGACTGTGAATGTTGACCACATTCAGAAGTGACTGCCCTACTTTACTAGGGCAATCTAGGATGGCTATTGTCAAAAACAAATAAACAAAAATCCAGAAAATAGCAAGTGTTGACAAGAATGTGGAGCATTGAAACCCCTGTGCATTGCTGGTGGGAATATAAATAGTGCAGCAACTGCGGAAAATGACATGGCAATTCCTTAAAAAATTAAAGATGGAATTACCATATGATCCAACAATTTCACCTCTGGGTTGGGATTGGGATTATTGTTATTTGATTGTAGTTACATTAGGGAGCCTCCAGTTTTTGTGTGGGCAGGTGTGTATTTACTGGATACCAATGCTAGTTCCAACTCAAGCAGAGGAGTGGAGGAAGCGGCTTTCTCCCTAGTGCCAGGAGTTGGCCGTATGCCCCTGGTTCTTAGAACAGTGTTGAGACAACTCTGATTAGATGTAGCCACTCTTCTGGAACAGATGTGAGTTTTGTTGGGGCTGTGAGGGCTGGAATTGCATCCTAAGATGCTGATCTCAGAGGCTGCTCAGCCTCTCCCTGGCCCAGAGGTTCAGCTGAGCACTCCCACTGTCCTGGTTTGGAGTAGAAGAAGGAGAACCCGGTGTAGCAGTATTTATTTATTTATTTATTTATTTATTTATTTATTTAAAAGATGGAGTCTCCCTATGTTGCTTAGGTGGGTCTTGAACTCCTGGGCTCAAGCAATCCTCCCGCCTCAGCCTCCAAAGTTGCAGGGATTACAGGCACAAGCTCCAGCGCAGGAGTTAACAGCTCTGGGCTTCGTGAGTGTCTGTGGGTGGGGAGGGTTCTTGAGAAGTCTTCTGGGCTGCAGCTAGGCCTCCTCTGAGGAGCCAACCTGGGGCTCCAGAGGCTTAGGGTTCCAGCCGAGTACCTGCTCAAGTGTGGGGCACCCTGCAGCCTCCCAGTCTTGTTCTTGCTTCTCCGACCCTCCCCCGCCCCCACCCTAGCTGACCCAAGCCCACAGGGCTGGATGGGTGTCCCCCAGGCAACTGCGTTGACAGCTACAAGTCCCAGTGGAGAAGGCAATCCCATGCCTTCCCCTCTTTACCGTCTTTACAACATCTCTCCAGGGATCCTTTGTAGAAATGGAGTGAGAGGCAGAACAGAGGCAGCCTCCAGCTCTTTATTGAGAGAAAAAGAGAGAGAGAGTACGTAAGGAGAGAGAACTCTGCTGAAAAATGAACATGTCCCTTTTCCAATTTCCCTCCCAGCCCTGCTCATCTGTGCAGGTGGACCCAGGGCTTGTCATTAAGTCTCTACCTCTGACACCTCTGCAGCTTTCATGCCCAGGGCACCCTGCCTCTGTCTCCCCGTACCCCCTCAGCATCAGCTGCATACAGGGCCCCAGCACCCTTGAAGCTGCCCGTCCCACCCCAGCACCAGCCCTCAGAACTAGCCCTTCACAAAATAACCCCCAAGCTGCACTTCAGTCTTGGCACTGAGCTCCTTGATAACAGAGGGAAGAAAGAGAGGAGAAATGCAGAGAACAGAACTGAGTGTAGGCCGGGCACAGTAGTTCATGCCTGAAATCCCAACACTTTGGGAGGCCAAGACAGGCAGATTACTTGGGCTCAGGAGTTTGAGACCAGCCTGGGCAACATGGCCAAACTCCAACTCTACCAAAAATACAAAAAATTAGCTGGGTGTGGTGGTGCGTGCCTGTAGCCTAAGCTACTTAGGAGGCTGAGGTGGGAGGATCACTTGAGCTTGGAAGGTGGAGGTTGCAGTGAGCCAAGGTCGAGCCACTGCAGCTCCAGCCTGGATGACAGAGCAAGACCCCATCTCAAAGAAAAAAAAAAAGAAAGAAAAGAAAGAAAGAAAGAAAGAACTGGGTCTAGGCCAGGAGCAGTGGCTCCTGTCTATAATCTCAGCACTTTGGGAGGCCAAGACAGGAGGATCACTTGAGCTCAGGAGTTCAAGACCAGCCTGGGCAACATAGTGATAACCTGTCTCTACAAAAAATACAAAAATTAGCTAGGTGTGGCAGCACATGCCTGTAGTCCCAGCTACGTGGTAGACTGAGGTGGGAGGATTGCTTGAGCCTGGGAGGTCGAGGCTGCAGTGTGCTGTGTTCATGCCACAGCACTCAGCCTGGGTGACAGAGTCAGACCCTGTCTCAAAAGAAAAGAAAAGAAAAAGAAAAGAAAGGCCGGGTGCAGTGACTCATGCCTATAATCCCAGCGCCTTGGAAGGCTGAGGCAGATCACTTGAGACCAGGAGTTCGAGACCAGCCTGGCCAACATGGTGAAACCCTGTCTACAAAAAATACCCAGGCGTGGTGGTGCACACCTATAATCCCAGCTACTCGGGAGACTGAGGCACGAGAATTGCTCCAACCCAGGAGGCGAAGGTTGCAAGGTTTCAGTGAGCCGAGATCAAGCCCCACTGTACTCCAGCCTGGGCGACAGAGTGAGAACATGTCTCAAAAAAAAAAAAAAAATCGAGTTTAGAGGGACCAAGTTTAGGGGTAAGAAGTCAGTCTGTTTGTCCAGCTGTTCTTTTTTTTTTTTTTTTCAGAAATGGGGTCTCACTACATTGGCCAGGTTGATCCTGAACTCTTGACCTCAAGCAATCCTCCCACCTCGGCCTCCCAAAATGCTAGGATTATAGGCATGAGCCACGAAGACCAGCTAGTCCAGTTGTTCTTATGTTCATCTATTCACCTAGCCACTGCCCACTTGCCTGTCTCTCTGCTCCACTTCTCTCGCTTTCATTTTTTTCTTATTTATTTATTTTTTTTTTGAGTTGGAGTTTTGCTCTGTCCCCCAGGCTGGGGTACAATGGTGCAATCTCAGCTCACTGCAACCTCTGCCTCCTGGGTTCAAGTGATTCTCCTGTCTCAGTCTCCCGAGTAGCTGGGATTACAGGCTCCCACCACCACACCCGGCTAATTTTTGTATTTTTAATAGAGACGAGGTTTCACCACGTTGGCCGGCTGGTGTCAAACTCCTGAGCCCAAGTGATCTGCCCGCCTCGGCCTCCCAAAGTGCTGGGATTACAGGCGTGAGCCACCGCGCTGGTCCTCTCACTGTCTTTCTTTTTATTTGATCTATTGTATCTAGCATTCATTCGTTTGTGCTTCATTTACAGATCAAGTCCCAGTCAAATAGACCTGCAAAACAATTTACGTATAAGCAAAATTTCCTAAGCTCCACCTTTGGAAACTTTTACTTTTCGCACCATCTTCACACTCCTACTTCCGTTCTCTCTCGGGGGGGTTTGCCCCATTCCTCTTCTCTTTCTCTTTCTTTCTCTCTCTCTCAACATTTACTCCATCCAGCCTCACCTGGGCCACTGTGCCTTCTCACCCTTAGCCCAGATTTCCTCATCCTTGGCCCTCTGCCGCCTGACTTGTACCCGCTCCAGGCTGGCCCAGGGTCGTGGGAGGGATTCCCACGGCCTTTCTGCCTTCAAAGGGAGACTCTCACCTCTTTTCCACCTCAGCTGCTAAAGACCTTCCCCGCTCTCCCTCCTCAAGCCTTTACCTATTCTGCTCCTCCTCATCCCTTCAACCAGGGCTACTCCGTGGCTCTACCGACTCCACAGGGCCAGGAATGTGAACTCCCTCATTTGCACCCCCTGCTCTAACTCAAATGACCTCCGTGCTGTTCTCATCCTTCTTCTTTCCGCCTGGATTCTGATTTCTCCTTCTGGGAAAAACCAGTAACTCCTTTGTGGCTAACCCTTGCCATCTCTAGCTTTTTCGGGACATCTCTTCCTTTCTGCATCTTCTGACTCTTCCTGCATCTTCCCTGCCCTCAGCCCACAGACACCTCCCCCACCCCTGTCCTACTGCCACCATCCCAGCGTCCTCTCTACACAGCCACTTGTCAGAAGGAGGATCTCCCACCTCTCTATCTCCATCATCTCTTTTCCACTCTTCAGTTAGGCTTCTGTCTCCCACTACTCCACAAAACAGCTCTCACCAGAGTAATCGATGCCCTCCACATCTTCAAATTTAATGATGTCTATTCAGTTGTTTTTTGTTTGTTTTTGAGATGGAGTCTCAGTCTTTCCTCCAGGCTGGAGTGCAGTGGCATGATCTTGGCTCACTGCAACCCCTGGCTCCCAGGTTCAAGCGATTCTCATGCCTCAGCCTCCTGAGTAGCTGGGACTACAGGTGTGCACCACCACACCTGGTTAATTTTTTGTATATTCTTTTCTTTTTTTTTTCCCCGGGTTCACACCATTCTCCTGCCTCAGCCTCCCGAGTTGCTGGGACTACAGGTGCCTGCCACCACACCCGACTAATTTTTTTTTTTTTTTTGAGATGGAGTCTCACTCTGTTGTCCAGGCTGGAGTGCAGTGGCACAATCTCCGCTCACTGCAAGCTCTGCTGCCTCCCGGGTTTACGCCATTCTCCTGCCTCAGCCTCCGGAGTAGCTGGGACTATAGGTGCCCGCCACCACACCCGGCTAATTTTTTTGTATTTTTAGTAGAGACAGGGTTTCACTGTATTAGCTAGGATGGTCTCGATCTCCTGAACTTGTGATCCGCCTGCCTCAGCCTCCCAAAGTGCTGGGATTACAGGAGTGAGCCACCGCACCCGGCCCAGTGTTTTGTATTCTCAATAGAGACAGAGTTTTATCATGTTGGTCAGGCTGGTATCGAATTCCTGACCTCAAGTGATCCGCCCACCTCTTGGCCTTCCAAAGTGCTGGGATTATAGGCATGAGCCACTGTGCCTGGCCCACAATGCAATTTTTTATATAATTCAGTAGATTCCTTTTCTTTTTTTTTTTTTTAATTTATTTTTAGAGACAGCATGTCTGTATTGCCCAGGCTGAGTGCAGTGGCACCATAATAGCTCACTGCAGCCTCAACTCTTGGACACACACAATCCTCCCACCTCAGGCTCCTGAGTAGCTGGGACTACAGGTGTGTGTCACCATGCCTGGCTAATTTTTTATATTTTTTGTAGAGACGGAGTCTCACTATGTTGCCCAGGCTGCTAACAAACTTCTGGCTTCAACCAATCCTTCCACCTTGGCCTCTCAATGTGCTGGGATTACAAGCATGAGCCACTGTGCCCCATCCTGATTCCTTTGCTTGAAACTTTTTTCTTGCTTGTCTTCTGAGACATCTTTGTCTCCATGTTCTTATCATATCTTTATTTATTTTTAATTTTTTTACCTTTTTTATTTTGAGACAGTGTCTCACTTCTTTTACCCAGGCTGGAGTGCAGTGGAGCAGCCTCGACTTCCCAGGCTCAGCTTCTCGAGTAGCTAGGGCTACAGATGCACACCACCACGTCCAGCTAATTTTTCTTATATCTTTGTAATAATTTCTTCCTTGTACTTCTGCTCAAGATGGCAGACTGAGCTGGCATTTTGCTCCAAACACATAGAAATGCAGGATAGAAGGTTTTGGGGGGTTTTGTTCAATTTTAAAATGTACAGCTGAACTAAAAGCAACAATGGTAAAATTTCAGATTTTCAGATGCCAAAGCAACATTGTGGATTCCTTCAGTAATAAGTGGGAACTGAAGCCATGGAGCCCATAAAGATGTTGAGATCTAAGCCAAGGAGCTGGGCTTTTATGTTTTATTTTTTTTTTTAATTTTAATTTTAGAGACAGATCTTGCTCTGTCACCCAGGCTAAAGTGCGGTGGCATGATTGTAGTTCACTGCAGCCTCGAACTCCTGGGCACAAGTGATCCTCCACTCAGCCTCCCAAGTTGCTAGGATTACAGCCATGGCTGGGGCTGAGCTTTTAATACTACATGCCAGGGCAGCAGTCAAGACTACAGGCTAGAACCGGGCTCCTTGCAAAAAAACTAGGAGGTAGGAAAAGGGCTGTCCTGTCTGTTAAGATAGGCTTACAAAACTTTACCTACTCATTGCCTGGGAAATATGGACAGAAGTGAAAATGGGACACTCAGCCCAGTCCATGAGAAGTATTCTTGTCAGTCCTGAGATGTCATAACCTCTGTCTTGGGCAATGTGTGACTGGACAGCTACTATTCTGCACTATCTTCTTGATACAGAAACCCCAATATCAAAATAACCCCAGCCCAAGATAAAAATTGATCCAAAGCCAATGAATCACATTGGTCAAAGCAATTCACAGTTAATTCAAAACCTAAGGAATTAATAGAATCCTGTAGAGGAAAAGTTCCCAGAAGATATGTTCACAAATAAAAATTACAAAACAAGTGGCCGGGCACAGTGGCTCACGCCTGTAATCCCAGCACTTTGGGAGGCTGAGGTGGGCGGATCACCTGAGGTCAGGAGTTCAAGATCAGCCTAGACAACACAGTGAAACCCCATTTCTACTAAAAATACAAAATTAGCTGGGCGTCGTGGCACATGCCTATAATCACAGCTACTCGGGAGGCTGAGGCAGGAGAATCGCTTGAACCCGGGAGGTGGAGGATGCCGTGAGCCAAGGTCGTGCCACTGCACTCCAACCTGGGTGAAAAGAGTAAATCTCTGTCTCACCAAAAAAAAAAAAAAAAAAAAAAAAAAAAAAAAAAAAAAAAAATTACGAAACAAGTGAGGAAATCTAATACTATAAGAGACAGTCGGCTGGGCACGGTGGCTCACGCCTGTAGTCTCAGCACTTTGGGAGGCCAAGGCGGGCAGATCACGAGGTCAGGAGATCGAGACCATCCTGGCTAACATGGTGAAACCCCATCTCTACTAAAAATACAAAAAATTAGCTGGGCGCAGTGGCAGGCGCCTGTAGTCCCAGCTGCTCCAGAGGCTGAGGCAGTAGAATGGCGTGAACCCGGGAGGTGGAGCTTGCAGTGAGCTGAAATCCGGCCACTGTACTCCAGCTGGGCGACAGAGTGAGACTCCATCTCAAAAAAAAAAAAAAAAAAAGAGAAGACAGTTTGGCAAATCATAGAGAAGTAATACTCTAATAGGTTAAAATTTTTAAAAATTTTATTGTGGTTTATTGTGCTAAGAACACAACATGATTTCCCCTGTTAACAAATTTTTTTGTTTGTTTTTTTTTGGGATTTTTTTTGAGACAGAATCTTGTACTGTCACCCAGGCTGGAGTGCAGTAGCACGATCTCGGCTCACCACAAACTCCACCTCCCAGGTTCAAGTGATTCTCCTGCCTCAGCCTCCTCAGTAGCAGGGATTACAGGCATGGGACACCACACCAGGCTAATTTTGTATTTTTAGTAGAGATGGGGTTTCTCCATGTCGGTCAGGCTGGTCTCAAACTCCTGACCTCAGGTGATCCGCCCACCTCGGCCTCCCAAAGTGCTGGGATTACAGGCGTGAGCCACTGCGCCTGGCAACACATTTTTAGGTATACAATATTCTTGTTGACTATATGTACAATGTTGTATAGCAGATCTCTAGACCTTATTATTCATCTTGCTTAACTAAAAAGCTATGCTCATTGATTAATAATTCCCCACTTCCCCTTTCCTCCAGCCCCTGACAATCACCATTACACTCTTTGATCCTATGAATTTAACTATTTTACATACATCATGTAAATAGAATCATGCAGTATTTGTCATTCTGTGACCAGTTAATTTCACTTAGCATAATGTCCTCAAGGTTCAGCCACGTTGTCACACAGAATTTCCTCCTCTTTGTACTTTGTTTGTTTGTTTGTTTTCAGAGATTGGGTCTTGCTCTGTTGCCTAGGATGGAGTACAGTGGCACAGTCATAGCTCACTGCAGCCTTGAACTCCTGGGCTCAGGTGATCCCTCTGGCCTCAGCCTCTTGAGTAGCTGGGACTACAAGCCTGGGCCCCTTCACCTAGGTCCATAAATTTCCTTCTTTTTAAAGGCTGAATAGTATTCCATTGTATGTGTGTACCATATTTTCTTTATTTACTCATCTGTTGATGAACATTTAGGTTGTTTCCACATCTGGGCTATTATGAATAGTGCTGCAATGAACATAGAAGTATTAATATCTCTTTGAGATCCTGATTTCAATTCATTTTTTCTTTTTTTTTTCTTTTTTTTCTTTTTTGCTCTTGTAGCCCAGGCTGGAGTGCAATGGTGTGATCTTAGCTCACTACAACCTTCGCCTCCTGGGTTCAAGCAATTCTCCTGCCTCAGCCTCCCAAGTAGCTGGGATTACAGGTTGTGCCACCACAGCTGACTAACTGTATTTTTAGTAGAGATGGTGTTTCACCATGTTGGTCAAGTTGGTCTCGAACTCCTGACCTCAAGTGATCCGCCCGCCTGGGTCTCCCAAAGTGCTAGGATTACAGGTGTGAGCCATTGCACCCGGCCTGATTTCAGTTCTTTTGGATAAATATCCAGAAGTGGGATTGCTGGATCATATGGTAGTTCTACTTCAGTTTTCTGAGGAACCTCCATGCTGTTTTCCATAATCACTGCAGCATATTACATTCCCACCAACAGCATGCAAGGGTTCTAATTTTTGCAGATCTTTACCAACATGTATCTTTTGTTTTTCGTTTTTTTATAATAGCCATCCTGATAGGTATGAAGTGATACCTTGTTGTGGTTTTGATTTGCATTTCCCTAATGAAAAGTGACCCTGAGCATTTCTTCATATACCTATTTGCCACTTGTATGTCTTCTTTGGAGAAATGTTCATTCAAATCTTTTTTGAATGTGTTATGTGGTGTGTTTTTACTACTTTTTTTTTTAGGAGTTCCTTATATATTTTAGAGATTAATTCCTTATCAAATACGTGGTTTGCAAGTATTTTCTCCCATTCTGTAGGTTGCTTTTTTATTCTGGTGATTGTATCCTTTGCTGTGCAAAAGCTTTTTAGCTTGATGTAATCATAATTGTTCATTTTTGGAGTTTTTGCCTGTGCATCATCAATTGTGAAATAATTGCAACAATCAATGTCGTGAAGCTTTTCCTGTATGTTTTCTTCTAGGATTTTTATAGTTTCAGGTTTTATGTTGAAGTCTTTAATATGTTTTGATTTTATTTTAGTGTATAGTATAAGATAAGGATGCAGTTTCATTCTTTTACAGGGGATATCCAGTTTTCCTGGCACCATTTGTTGAAGAGACTGTCTTTCACCTTTGTGTATTCTTGGCACTGTTGTTGAATATCAGTGGACTGTATATGTATGGATTTATCTCAGGGATCTCTATTCTGTTCTATTGGTTTATATGTCTGTCTTTATGCCAGCACTATACTGTTTTAATTAGTATAGCTTTGTAACATAGTTTGAAATCAGAGAGTGTGATGCCTCTAGCTTTGTTCTTCTCAAGACTGATTTGGCTATTTGTGGTCTTTTGTGGTTCCATATAAGTTTAGAATTGTTTTTTCTGTTTCTGTAAAACAAATGTCCTTGGGATTTTGATAGAAATTGCATTGGCTTTGGGTAGTATGGACATTTTAACTATATTAAGTGTTCCAATGTATAAACATGGTATGTCTTTCCCCTTTTTTGGTGTCTTGTTTAATTTCTTTCATCAATATTTTGTTGTTTTCAGTGCACAAGTCTTTCACCTCCTTAGTTAAGTTTATTCCTAAGTATTTTATTCTTTTTTTGTGCAATTGTAAATGGGATTGTTTTTCTAATTTCCTTTTCAGATAGTTTATTGTTAGTGTATAGAAATCTAACTGATTTTTATATGTTGATCTTATATCCTGGAACTTTACTAAATTTATTTATTAGTTCTAACATTTTTTAAATGGAATCTTTAGGGTTTTCTATATATAAGATCATTTGGGCCAGGTACAGTGGCTCATACCTGTAATCCCAATACTTTGGGAGGCTGAGGTGGATGGATCACTTGAGCACAGAAGTTTGAGACCAGCCTGAGCAACATGGCAAAACCACATCTCTACCAAAAATACAAAAATTAGCCTGGCGTGGCGGCACACTTGTGGTCCTAGTTATTCGGGAGGCTGCGGTGGCAGAGCAAGACCTGGTCTCAAAAATAAATAAATAAGATAATGTTATCTGCAAACAAAGATAGTTTTACTTCTTCCCCCCTCCACCTCCCAATTTGGATGCCTTTTCTTCCTTTCTTTCTCTCTCTCTCTCTCTCTTTCCTTCCTTCTTTCTTTCTTTTTTTTTTTTTGGCGGGGTTGCCCAGGCTGGAGGGCAGTGGCCGGATCCCAACTCACTGCAAGCTCCGCCCCCCAGGTTTCATTCTCCTGCCTCAGCCTCCTGAGTTGCTGGGACCACAGGCGCCCACCACCTCGCGCGGCTAGTTTTTTGTATTTTTTTTATTTATTTATTTATTTTTTTTTAGTAGAGACGGGGTTTCACTGTGTTAGCCAGGATGGTCTCGATTTCCTGACCTCGTGATCCGCCCGTCTCGGCCTCCCAAAGTGCTGGGATTACAGGCTTGAGCCACCGCGCCCGGCCCTTCTTTCTTTCCTTCTTTCTTTCCTTCCTTCCTTCCTTCCTTCCTTCCTTCCTTCCTTCCTTCCTTTTCTTTCTTTTTCTTTCTCTCTCTTTCTCTTTCTCTCTTTCCTTCCTCCGTTTGTCCCTCCCCTCCCCTCCCCTCCCCTCTCCTTTCCTCTCCTTTCCTTCCCCTCTCTCTCTCTCTTTCTTTCCTAATTGTTCTTGTTAGTACTTTTTTTTTTTTTTGAGACTGAGTCTCGCGCTGTTGCCCAGGCTGGAGTGCAGTGGCACCATCTTGGCTCACTGCAAGCTCCGCCTCCCGAGTTCACGCCATTCTCCTGCCTCAGCCTCCTGAGCAGCTGGGACTACAGGCGCCCGCCACCATCACGCCTGGCTGATTTTCTGTGTTTTTAGTAGAGACGGGGTTTCACCGTGTTAGCCAGGATGGTCTGTATCTCCTGACCTCGTGATCCGCCCGCCTCGGCCTCCCAAAGTGCTAGGATTACAGGCATGAGCCCCCGCACCCAGCGAGTGCTTTCAATACTATGTTGACTAAAAGTGCCATTAGTGGACAACTTTGCCTTTTTTCTGATCTTACATGAAAAGATTTTGGTTTTTCACCATTGAATATGGTGTTAGCTGTGGGCTTTCTATATATTGCCTTTATTATGCCTCTATTCCTACTTTGTTCAGATATTTTATCATGAAAAGGTGTTAAATTTTGTCAAGTGCTTCTTCTTTTTCCTTCCTTCCCTTCCTTCCTTCCTTCCTTCCTTCCTTCCTTCCTTCCTTCCTTCCTTCCTTCCTCCTTTCCTTTCCTTTCCTTTCCTTTCCTTTCCTTTCCTTTCCTTTCCTTTCCTTTCCTTTTCTTTTCTTTTCTTTTCTTTTTTCTTTCCTTTTTTTGACAGGGTCTCACTCTGTTCACCCAGGCTGGAGTGCAGTGGTGCGATTTCAGCTCACCGCAACCTCCACCTCCCAGACTCCAGCAATTCTCCTGCCTCAGCCTCCCAAGTAGCTGGGATTACAGGTACGTTCCACTACCACCCAGCTAATATTTGTATTTTTAGTAGGGACGGGGTTTCACCATGTTGGTCAGGCTGGTCTTAAACTTCTGATCTCAAATGATCCACCCGCCTCGGTCTCCCAAAGTGCTGAGGTTATAGTTGTGAGCCACCACGCCCAACCCGTCAAGTGCTTTTTCTACATCTACTGAAACAGTCATGTGATTTTTATTCTTTATTCAGTTAATGTGGTGTATCACATTATACATTAATGTATACATTAATATGTTGTATTAATATATAATACAACATAATATGTTGTATTAATATATAATATGTTGTATTAATTAATATGGTATATACATTAATATGTTGAATCATCCTTGGATTGCAGGAATAAATACCACTTGGTTGTGTTTTTTTGTTTTGTTTTGAGACAGAGCCTTGCTCTATTGTCCAGGCTGGAGTGCAGCAGCTCGATCTCAGCTCACTGCAACCTCTGTCTCCTGAGTTCAAGTGATTCTCCTGACTCAGCCTCCCATGTAGCTGGGACTATAGGCATGGGCCACTACACCCAGCTAATTTTTGTATTTTTAGTAGAGATGGGGTTTCATGATGTTGGCCAGGCTGGTCTCAAACTCCTGGCCTCAAGTGATCTGCCCACCTCGGCCTCCCAAAGTATTGGGATTACAGGCATGAGCCACCACGCCTGGCTCGGTCTATGATACTCTTAATGTGCTGCTGGATTCAGTTTGCTAGTTTTTTATTATTTTTTATTTTTTTTTTTTGAGGATTCTAACAGGGTTTTAAAATATTTAAAAGAAAAAAATAATAAAATACATAAGACAAATAAGACATTATAAAAACCTAACAGATGAATTTGAAGTAAATTCTTAAAGACTGTAACCTTTGAAAAAATAATTCAATGGATGAGCTAAACAGTTAACTAGATATAACTGAGGAGAGAATTACTGAATTCTAATATATAGAGGTATGAAAATCACTCAGGATGGGCCGGGCGCGGTGGCTCAAGCCTGTAATCCCAGCACTTTGGGAGGCCGAGACGGGTGGATCACGAGGTCAGGAGATGGAGACCATCCTGGCTAACATGGTGAA
>NW_016807982.1:3354601-3371163 GCF_001698545.2 Rhinopithecus bieti | reverse complement strand
TATATATATAATTTATTTATTTATGTTTTTGAGATGTAGTTTCACTCTGTCGCCCAGGCTGGAGTGCAGTGGTGTAATCTTGGCTCACTGCAAGCTCCACCTCCTGGGTTCACACCATTCTCCTGCCTCAGCCTCCCGAGTAGCTGGGACTACAGGCGCCCACCACCACGCCCAGGTAATGTTTTGTATTTTTAGTAGAGACAGGGTTTCACCATGTTAGCCAGGATGGTTTCGATCTCCTGACCTCGTGATCTGCCTGCCTCAGCCTCCCAAAATGCTGGGATTACAAGCATGAGCCACTACGCCCAGCTGAAACTATAGAATATCAAGGAAAAATAGAAATCTAAAGCTATTAAGAAGAAAAGACATATTTAGTAAAAGCAATGACAATCAGACTAACGGTAGACTTTTCAACAGTAACAATAGATGCTAGAAGGCAATGGAAGAGACAGAGTCTCTCTCTGTTGCCCAGGCTAGAGTGCAGGGGCACGATCTTGGCTTAGTGCAACCTCTGCTTCCTGAGTTCAAGAAATTCTTCTGCCTCAACCTCCTGAGTAGCTGGGATTACAGGTGTGTGCCACCATGCCCGGCTAATTTTTGTGTTTTTAGTAGAGACAGAGTTTTGCCATGTTGGCCAGGCTGGTCTTGAACTCCTGACCTCAAGTGATTTACCTGCCTCATTCTCCCAAAGTGCTGGGATTACAGGCGTGAGCCACCACACCCAGCCCCAGCCTATTATTTTAGAGATGAGAAAACTGATGTTCATGGAAATTAATGCCACCTAGCTAAAGTCACATAGATTTCTGATTGAAGACTTCAAGCTCTTAACCACTGTTTACACTGCTTCACTTACCACATGCTACTTTAATCATATACAAAGGCGTCTATTTCCTCCAAAGGACCAGGAGCAGCTTAAGGTCAGCACAGGATTGGATTTATTTCTATGTTATCAATAAATATTTGCTTCATTGGATCTTATTGACAGCTTTGAGGATGGAGTTGATATTAGGCGGGTGTCCACAAGAATTAAAGGTGGAGTTAGTTTAGAGGTTAGTGGGTAGGAGTGTGTTTGTGGGCAAGAGGTATCTTTGAAGCCTTATGGAAAGAGGAGCTTGATGAGTGAGGTACCTGAAGGATGCTGACTAGGAATCTGAGTCTCTGGGCCTGCAGCTGGTCCTCCTTGAATGGTCCTATTTTTTGGGGCTGGGGACATTGGGTAAGGTAGGAATGCACAGGGTGGGTGTGATGGTGCAGAAGGGGCTACATTACACATATCTGCACTCCTCACTGGACTTTTGGATGCAGAAAAGAGAAATTTGGAGCTCATTCCTGAGGGAAAAAAAAATTTCCTGATTCAAAAATCAAGTATACAGGCTGGGCGCAGTGGTTCACGCCTGTAATCCCAGCACTTTGGGAGGCCGAGGTGGGCAGATCACGAGGTCAGAAGATCGAGACCATCCTGGCTAACACAGTGAAACCCCGTCTCTACTAAAAATACAAAAAAATTAGCTGGGCGCGGTGGCGGGTGCCTGTAGTCCCAGCTACTCGGGAGGCTGAGGCAGGAGAATGGCGTGAACCCGGGAGGCGGAGCTTGCAGTGAGCCGAGATGGCGCCACTACACTCCAGCCTGGGCGACAGAGCGAGACTCCGTCTCAAAAAAAAAAAAAATCAAGTATACAATGTCCAATTCTCAGTTTTGACAAATGTACCATGGTAATAGAAAATGTCAACAATGGAGACATTGAACGAAGGGTATAAGGGAACTTTCTTTGCTGTCCTTATAACATTCTTTGTAAATCTAGAATTATTCCAAAACAAAAGGTTTATTAAAGACAGAACAGCAAGTTACAGCTGAACTGAAGGCTGGAATCCCAGAAGAACACAGCCTCTGAACAGAAGGGAAATGTCTACTGTCCTTAGACAAGCTACTTCCCTGCTCTCAACTTCAGTTTATTCATCTGCAAAATGGAGAACTATCTTTTTGCAGAGTACCTGCTGGAGATATGATGATAATGAAATGAGAGAAGGAACAGGAAGGTGGATCAGGATCCCAGCAAAGCAGTGAGCTTCAGGACCAGGTCCAACAGGGAAGCAAGTCCTAGGTCTGGGCAGAGGCATTGAGGAGGTTGGGTCCGGTTCAGCCCAGCACACTAGATACTGAGGCAAACTGGTTCAAGATCCTGCCCTAAGACATAAGGCAACAACTCCTGACAGACAGCTTGATGGGGGCAGGAGTAGGCTAGGATTGACACTTCCTCTGAGATGATGCCCCCCAAACCCTGGGGCCTGGATGGCTGATCTCTGGCTGGTCTTGTCCTCCTGGATCTCCTGGGAGAGATAGACAGTTCAAAAAGGGCTGAGAGTGCAGAGCCCAGTAAGAGTAGAAGCCCTGGGTGTGACCTCAGAGGACAGGTCGTTCCTCCCCATCCATGGAAATAGGCGGACAGGCAGCAGCAGCTCGTAGCCAGAGGGACAAAGTGGCAGCTTTAGGCTGGGGGCAATGAGTGAAGCTGGGCTCTGGCAGGTAGAGGCTGAGCATTTCTGCATGCCTCGGTCCTCCTTTGCATTAATTACCCACTGACATGGTTTGCACTGTGCTCCCTTAGTGCTATTTTAATTAACGGAGATCTCCTCCGAGCAAACCAGCTGCTGTGTAAGTTGTCAAACTGTCAGCGTGCACAGGATGGGTGTCATGGGGACATTAAGTGTGGGAACTACCAATGGGCTCCCCATCTTCTTGGCACATTAGAATCTCCCCCTGAAATCCATTCCATAGTAAAAGTGGGCAAAAGAATGTCAAGATCAAGAAGTTGGCTTTGGGTTCAGATAGATTTAGTCTGAACTTTGACTCTGGCACTGATTTACTGTGAGCACTTTGGGCAAATCGCTTAAACTCTCTGAATCTTCCTCATCTGCAAAATGGTGACAGCAATGCTTATTTTGTTACCAGCAATGTGGTAGATCATGTACAATAACATGCTCCACTCGGTGCCTGTAGTGCTCAATAAATGACTTGTTATTAAATCCGTTTTCCTGGTCATCTAAGTGTTCCCTATTAAGCCCTTTGTAAGTTTATTATCGCCTGAGAAGAACGTTTAACTTAAACATACGTGAGAAAAATCCCAAAGTTCTCATTATTAACTTTCTGTTTTTCTGTATATTATTACTCTGTGTTCAGAGAACGCTTATTTTCTCAGTAGCTTGGCCGCTCAGCTCCCACCCTTTAAACCATTAAGACCCTACAATCCTCTTCCCCCTGTTCCTTCCCTTTCCTAGCAGGTCCCTGGCTGGACTGAGCATTCTCTCTGAGGCTCTTGAAGTTTATATGCAGCTGCCCCCTCTGAATAAATGAGCCAAGGGTAAGCAGAGGAAATGGCTGAGTTGAGCTCTGAAGGATGAGTAGGAGTTAGGTAAAGGGAGGGAGAGCGGGGACAGGAGGGTGTTCTGGGCAGAGATAATACCATGTTCAAATGCCCAGAAGCGAGAGATAGTGTGCTGGATTTGGGGAACTGAAAGGGTTTAGCTGAATGGAAAAGGCTTGGAGAAGGCAAGGGAGTAGGTGTGAGAGACAAACTGGAGAGGAAGGTGGGGTCTGACACAGAGGGCCTTGGAAGCCCTCTTTCAGAGTTTGGAACTTATCCTATAGGCAGATAACGAAAGAAGACAGTGAAAGATTTTATATAGCAAAAGGGTGCATTCAGATTTGTATTTTTTTTTTTTTGTTTGCTTTGTTTTGTTTTGTTTTGTTTTTAAGACGAAGTTTCTCTCTTGTTGCCCAGGCTGGAGTGCAGTGGCACGATCTCAGCTCACCGCAACCTCCACCTCCCAGGTTTAAGCGATTCTCCTGCCTCAGCCTCCCGAGTAGCTGGGATTACAGGCACCTGCCACCACACCCGGCTAATTTTGTATTTTTAGTAGAGACAGGGTTTCATCATGTTGGCCAGGCTGGTCTCGAACTCCTGACCCCAGGTGATCCACCTGCCTCGGCCTCCCAAAGTGCTGGGATTACAGGCATGAGCCACCTAACCTGGCCCAGATTTGTATTCTATTTATTTATTTATTTTTAGGGACAGGATCTCGCTCTGTTACCCAGGCTGGAGTACAGTGGTACAGTCATAACTCACCAAAGCCTCAACCTCCTGGGATCCTGAGTAGCTAGAACTAAAGGTACATACCACCTTGCCTGGCTAATTTTAAAATTTGTTATAGGCCAGGTGCGGTGGCTCACACCTGTAATCCCAGCACTTTGGGAGGCCGAGGCAGGGGGATCACTTGAGGTCAGGAGTTCCAGACCAGCCTGGGCAGCATGGTGAAACCCTGTCTCTACTAAAATACAAAGATTAGCTGGATGTGTTGGTGTGCACCTGTAGTCCCAGTTACTCAGGAGGCTGAGGCAGAAGGATCACTTGAGCCTGGGAGATAGATGTTGTAGTGAGCCAAGAGTGTGCCACTGCACTCCAGCCTAGGTGACAAGAGTGCAACCCTGTCTCAAAAAATAAAATAAAATAAAATTTGTTATAGAAATAAGATCTCCCTATGTTGTCCAGGCTAGTCTTGAACTCCTGGTTTTTTTTTTGTTTGTTTGTTGGTTTTTTTGAGAAGGAGTCTCGCTCTGCCGCCCAGGCTGGAGTGCTGTGGCCGGATCTCAGCTCACTGCAAGCTCCAAGCTCCGCCTCCCGGGTTCACGCCATTCTCCTGGCTCAGCCTCCCGAGTAGCTGGGACTACAGGCGCCCGCCACCTCACCCGGCTAATTTTTTTGTATTTTTTAGTAGAGACGGGGTTTCACCGTGTTAGCCAGGATGGTCTCGATCTCCTGACCTCGTGATCCGCCCGTCTCGGCCTCCCAAAGTGCTGGGATTACAGGCTTGAGCCACCGCGCCCGGCCTGAACTCCTGGTTTCAAACAATCTTCCCTTCTCAGCCTCTCAAAGTGCTTGGATTATAGGCATGAGCCACTGCACCTGGCCTAGATTTGTATTTTATCTATCATCTATTTTTGTTTTCACTACACCCACATTTCAGCAATATGGTGGGTTTTTTGTTTGTTTGTTTGTTTGTTTTGTTTTGTTTTGTTTTTGAGATGGGGTTTCGCTCTTGTTGCCCAGGCTGGAGTGCAATGACTTGATCTCGGCTTACTATAACTTCTGCCCCCCAATTTCAAGAGATTTTCCTGCCTTAGCCTCCTGAGTAGCTGGGATTACGGGTGCCCACCTCTACGCCCGGCTAATTTTCATATTTTAGTAGAGACAGGGTTTCACTATGTTGGCCAGGCTGGTCTGGAACCTTAGGTGATCCGCCCACCTTGGCCTGGGAGGTGCTGGGATTACAGGTGTGAGCCACCGCTCCCGGCTGATTTTATATTTTTAAAAGACAATTTAGATGAGGTGTCGATAGTAAGTTAAAAAGGGCAGGAGTGGATGCGGGGAACCCAGTTAGGGGGCTTTTATTTGGTTTCAGGTCAAAGTGAGAGTTTCAGTTGAAAAAAAGAGAAGTAGTGTTCTCTTCTTTAAGAGCTCTTGGCCTGTAATCCCAGCACTTTGGGAGGCTGAGGTGGGCGAATCACAAGGTCAGGAGTTCGAGTCCAGCCTGGCCAACATGGTGAAACTCCATCTCTACTAAAAATACAACAACAAAAAATCAGCTGGGCCTGGTGGCGTGTGCCTGTAATCTCAGCTACCCAGGAGGCTGAGGCAGGAGAATCTCTCGAATCAGGGAGGCAGAAGCTGCAGTGAGCAGAGATTGTACCACTGCACTCCAGCCTGGGGAACAGAGCGAGACTGTCTCGAAAAAAAAAAAAAAAGAGCTCTTTAGAAGGTTGAACCTACATAATTAATATTAATTGGATCTAGGAAGTCTAGGAAGAGGGCAGAGGAAGAAGGAGGCAATAAGAGGTAGTCAGAGAGGTAAGGGGACAAGAAAGCCGAGACTTGTCAGGAGAGAAGACAACCACGGGGAGAGAGTTCCAAGTAGAAGAGATGGTCAACAGTATTCAGTGCTGCTACGGGGTCCCCACTGCAGGGACTGAGAAGTGAGCATTGTGTTCAGCTGGGGCCCCTGGTGAACAGTTGTCTGTGTGTGGGGGGGTGGGGTGCAGGAGACAGATTGCAGTGATTTGGGGAATGAGGGGGTGATAGGAAGAGAGAAGGAGTAGAGGTAACTCTTAAGAAAATTGGCAATGAATGAAAGGAGAGAGACAGAGTGGCAGATAGAAGCAAATGCTGTATAGAAGAAGACCTATGTATGCTGTGTAACACAGAGCTGGAGCGCAGTGATGTGATCATAGCTCACTGCAACCTTGACCTGTGGGACTCAAGTGATCCTCCCACCTCAGCCTCCCGAGTAGCTGGGACTACAGGTATGTGCCACCATGCCCGGCTAAGTTTTTAAAATTTATTTTAGTAGAAATGGAGCCTCACTATGTTGCCCAGGCTGCTCTTGAACTCCTGGACTCAAGCAATCCTCCCACCTTGGCCTCTGAAAGTGCTGGGATGACAGATGTGAGCCACCATGCCTGGCCAAGAGAACTCATTTTTTTAAGATGAAAGAGACAGCACCATATCCATCTGTGAAGGGAACGATCCAGTAGAGACCAAGAGGCTGAAGACGCAGGAGAAAGGGGAGCAATTGCTGATGAAGCAAGTTTTCAGGCGATGTGGGAGGGGAGGGATGTGGAGCATCAGTGAGCAATCAGCCCCGCATCCTTCTGAGATGGGAGAAGACAAAAATGAGACAGATGTGAGTAGCTTCTCCTGATGGTGGTGGTGGCTCAGGAAGTTAAAAGGGTCTCCTTCTGATGGTCCCTAATCTATTTATGTTCTCTGTAAAGAAAAAGGTGAAGTTGGCCAGGCACGGTGTCTCACACCTGTAATCTCAGCATTTTGGGAGGCCGAGGTGAGCAGATCACGAGGTCAGGAGTTCGAGACCAGCCTGACCAACATGGTGAAACCCCATCTCTACTAAGAATACAAAAAGTAGCCGGGTGTGGTGGTGCAGGCCTGAAATTCCAGCTGCTCGGGAGGTTGAGGCAGGAGAATCACTTGAACCTGGGAGGTGGAGGTTGCAGTGAGCCGAGATCATGCCACTGCACTCCAGCCTGGGTGACAGAGCAAGACTCTGTCTCAGAACAGAAGCAAACAAACAAACAAACAAACAAACAGAAAAAGGTGAGGTTGTATGCTGAGAGCGATGCCAGGAGGCCTGGAGATGTGGGGGTATGAAGCAGCTGTTATGGGGAATGGCAAGGCACCTGTTGGGGGCTTGTGAAAGACCACTCCTTAGATAAAGCTCTTCATTTCCCTGAACTCATTTTTAAGATCACCCAAGTGGGGACCCAGCTGCGTATTGCTCACCCGTGGGGGATGCATCAGAGAAGCCAGGAGAAGGGAGGCAAGGGGCTTGGGGTAGCTGAGTTTGTGCAGACATCCTGTGAGACGATTTGATGACTGGCATTGGTCTCAGGGATAAGGGCTGTCTAAGGTCAGAGGATCCCCAGCTTCTGCTCAGGAGGGTGGGAGTGGGAGCCCCTGGGCATCTGCAGAGAGGCAGACCAGGAGGGAGACAGGAGAGTTCTGTTCTTTCAAACCTGCTCCCTTCTGTCTCTGCCTTGGCCCCAGACACATTGATCTCTGCTGAAACAAATGTCCTGGAGCAAAGCTGCAGGTCTGCGGTGAAATCATTCGCTCACTAACCAAGGTTTTCTCCCTGGCTCATGGATATTCAGTCAACTCAGCCCTCCTTAGGCTGGAATATTCTTAGTTTAATTGTGTGGGCACATGTGCCTCTGTGAGTGTGAGAGTGTGTGTGTGCATTCACACATACTCACTTGAGCCTAAATGGCAGTGTATGAGTATGCTTGTTTGTGAGAGTGTGTTTGTGAACTTGGACGTGTGTGGGTCTGTCTGAGAATGTGGTGGACAGTGTATAAGTGTGTGTTAGCCTGTAAAGATTTGTGTGGGCCTGTAGGGGAGTGGGTGAGGGTGTCTTAGTGAATTCATGAACTCGTGTGGACACATAAGCCCCAGCCAAACAGTATGAGCAAGGTGGATGTACGAGAGCCTCTGTGTATGTTCATGGGCTTACATGTGTGTCAGGCCTGTAATGCCAGCACTTTGGGAGGCCAAGGCAATAGGATCACTTAGGTCAGGAGTCCACAATCAGCCTGGCCAACATGGTGTGGAGCCTGTTTGTCAATAATAGTAAGAATTATTAATTAATAAATATTAATTTTTATATTTGTATCATTTATATTTTTACAAATCGTTTAGATATACTTCTTGATCCTCACAACCTTGTGAATAATATAGGAGAGAACATTCTATAAAAATTCCACATACCAGTCAGGTGCAGTGGCTCATGCCTGTAATCCTAGCATTTTGGGAGGCCGAGGTGGGTGGATCACCTGAGGTCGGGAGTTCGAGACCAGCCTGACCAACATGGAGAAACCCCATCTCTACTAAAATACAAAAATTAGCCAGGTGTGGTGGCCCATGCCTATAATCCCAGCTATTCGGGAGGCTGAGGCAGGAGAATCGCTTGAACCCAGAAGGCGGAGGTTGCAGTGAGCCAAGATCGTGCCACTGCATGCCAGCCTAGGCAACAAGAATGAAACTCCGTCTCAAAAATAAAATTCCACATGCCTTCATGATGTCTACTATAAATAATGTGTTAGAAAGGGTATATGTGGCTGGGCTCAATGGCCCATGTCTGTAATTCTAGCATTTTGGGAAGCCCAGGTGGGACCTGTAGTCCTAGCACTTTAGGAGGCTAAGGTGGGAGGATTGCTTGAGCCCAGGAGTTCAAGATGAGCCTGAGCAACATAGTGAGATCCTGTCTCTATTGAAAGAGTAAAAAAGTTAAAAAAAAAGAAAGGGTATATATGAGTCTAGGGGTGGAAATGAGAGTATATGGGGATAGTCTC
Source organism: Rhinopithecus bieti (assembly GCF_001698545.2). Lineage (NCBI taxonomy): Eukaryota > Metazoa > Chordata > Mammalia > Primates > Cercopithecidae > Rhinopithecus > Rhinopithecus bieti. Next base: position 3,362,246 of record NW_016807982.1, on the reverse strand, counting down.
AAATGTGGATGATGTAGACCTGGACACTGAGGCACACCCCTTCACATGCCCTCATCTGCCTATGTCAAAGGTAAAGGGGCCCCCTTTTAGCACAGGCAGAGCCTGAATTGGTCTAGGCTTTCTCACTATGCACACAGAACAGGCAAGGAGATGCCCAAAGGGAGGCTGGAAATATCTAGCTCTTGGTCAACCCTTCACTTTTCTTCAACTTGTATCCTCACCCTTCTCCCAATCTACTGAATCTTTTTTTTTTTTTTTTTGAGATGGAATCTGGCTCTGTTGCCCAAGCTGAAGTGCAGTGGCGTCATCTCGGCTCACTGCAACCTCTGCCTCCCGGGTTCAGGTGATTCTCCTGCATCAGCTTCCTGAGTAGCTGGGATTACAGGCGCACAGTGTCACGCCCGGCTAATTTTTGTATTTTTAGTAGAGACAGGGTTTCACCATGTTGCCCGGCTGGTTTTGAACTCCTGACCTCAAGTGATCCTATTGCCTCGGCCTCCCAAAGTGTTGGTTTTACAGGCGTGAGGCACCGTGCCCAGCCCTGAATCCTTCTTTAGCTTAAAAAATTTGCTTAGGTTTTCTCCATTCCAAAATGGGCTTGCCTCTCCTTAAGCTATCATTCAAATCCTTTCCTTTGCTTCACTTACACGATTCTTGGAAGAATAATTGCAGTCTGTGGATACACTTCCCCTTCATTGTCTCTGCAACACTGTGTGGTCTGGCTTCCACCCACACTCTTGACAGAGCTGCCCATACATACAGATGTTGATCCCAAAACCAACAGGCTTTCTCACCGCCTGTCTGAAACACTTGACCCTGCGGACCCTCTCCTCTCCTTCCCTAGCTTCTGTGATAGCACTCTCTGCTCCTCTTCTTCCTCCCTTGTGATACTTGTTCAGGGTCCTGTGCTCCTCTCACCTACCCTTTAAATGTTGGTGTGGGCTCCAATCCTCTTCCGTTCATCTGTGTCTCACCTATGCCTGAGTCATATTCTCCTAACTCACTCGTCTCTGTCTCCAGCCCAGATGTCTCACCTGCAAGCTGGACACTTTTAGCCTGCTCCTATTGGACACCCTCCCCCATCATCTTTCTCACAACTCAGTGTGTCCAATACTGGTTTCATCGTCTTGCCCCTAACCTTCTTCCCCTTCTCTTTCTCTAACCCCACCTGGTACCATTACCAACCCAGTTGTTACCAAAGCCAGAAACTTAGGAATCATCCTCTATTTCTCTCCTTTCTTAAACCCCTGTTTTCTTAGTCACTAAGTCGTGTTTATTCTACATCAACACATTTTATTTTATTTTATTTATTTTTTTGAGACAGAGTCGAGACAGGTTTCACCACGTTGGCCAGGTTGGTCTCAAACTCCTGACCTCAAATGATCCACCCGCCTCGGCCTCCCGAAGTGCTGGGATTACAGGCATGAGCCACCGCACCCAGCCTACATCAACACATTTTAAATTTAACAAATGCTTACTGAGCCACCACTAAATGCCAGACAACATCTTCAGAACAACTCTGTAAGTCAAGGATTATTATTCACATTTGATAGATGAAGAAATTCAGAAATGTATGCATCTTAAAAATGTTTTTTTCTCTATATTCCCAAGACCACTATCATCTCTCTGTTTCCCTTGTCAGGCTAGGAGTTCCTTGAGGTTAGGAATCAAATTATGCCCCGGTGCCCTGGCAAAGTGTCCAGTATCCTATGGAAATCTAGTAGGGGATCATTAATGGAAGGAAGAGAAAAAGGAAGGAAGGATGGAAGGATGGAAGGAAGGAAGGGTGGAAGGAAGGAACGAAAGAAAGAAGGAAGGGAGGGAGGGAGGAAAGAAAGGAGAAGTGAAACAGATTTTCTGTGCATTGGTTACCAACTTGCCTGGGTCTGGTGAGAAAGAACACCCACACAGATAGCAGGTTACATGAAGCGGAGTTGTGACTTACAGATAGACAGCAAGGGATAACCGAAGCCTAAGATTCATTGGGAGCTGGTCCCCCAAGGCTCAGGAAAGCTGCCCAGGGTGGATGGAATCTCATCTGTGCAGGCCTCACTTGCACTGCAGCTGAGAGACCCCAGAAAGCAGCCTGCCCTGGGTTTTATACCCCAGGGTTGATGATTCACTGGGCTAAAGCATTGAAGGCTATTCTGTTTCGAAGGGGCAACTGGAACAAAGCCTGGGTTGTTCTGGCCAGTTCCTCCCTATCTCAGGATGTTGCATTCCCAGCATATTCTACAGTTATTCCTGAGAACTACAGTCAGAAAAGGGAAGAGAAGAGGGTTGATTCAAGGCCACCCAGAGAACCGTACTGCAGTAGAGAGGAAAGCATTCACATTCACCTCATTCATTCTTATCCTCTCCTCTGACTTTGAGCTCTGTTGTTTGATGCACATGTGTGTGTGTGTGACAGCAATGGAAAACTAATTTTGGCAAGATCCCCATTTAGATTCTGTGTACCTAATGACAGCATTGTCTAAGAGATATTAAGCACAGTTGCACCCATGTCAAGACCCCATTGCAATTTTTTTTTTTTTTTGAGACAGGGTCTTGCTTTGTCACCCAGGCCACAGTGCAGTGGCATGATGACCGCTCACTACAGCCTCCACCTCAAAGGATCCTCCCACCTCAGCCTCCCAAGTAGCTTACACCACCACGCCGAGCTAATTTTTAAAAAACTTTTTGTAGGCCGGGCGCGGTGGCTCATGCCTGTAATCCCAGCACTTTGGGAGGCCGAGGTGGGTGGATCACGAGGTCAGAAGTTCAAGATCAGCGTGGCCAACATGGTGGAACCCCATCTCTACTAAAAACTATAAAAATTAGCTGGGCATGGTGGCAGGCACCTGTGGTTCTGGCTACTTGGGAGGCTGAGGCAGAAGAATCGCTTGAACTCTGCGAGTTGGAGGTTGCAGTGAGCCACGATCGTGTCACTGTACTCTAGCCTGGGCAACGGTGAAACTCAATCTCCAAAAAAAAACAAAAACAAAAAACCCACAACTTTTTGTAGAAACAGGGTCTCACTATGTTGCCCAGGCTGGTCTCCAACTCCTGGGCTCAAGCGAGCCTCCCATCTAGCCACCATGCCTGCCCCCCACGCTTTTTTTTTTTTTTTTTTTTGTGAGATGGAGTCTCACTCTGTCACCCAGGCTGGAGTGCAGTGGCGCAATCTCGGCTCACTGCAAGCTCCGCCTCTCAGGTTCATGCCATTCTCCTGCCTCAGCTGGCCGAGTAGCTGGGACTACAGGCGCCCGCCACCATCACGCCTGGCTAATTTTTTGTATTTTTAGTAGAGACAGGGTTTCATTATGTTAGTGAGGATGGTCTCGATCTCCTGACCTTGTGATCCGCCCACCTCGGCCCCCCAAAGTGCTGGGATTACAGGCGTGAGCCACTGCGCCCGGCCTCATGCATTCTTTTTTTGTTTGTTTTTGAGACGGAATCTCACACTGTGGTCTAGGCTGGAGTGCAGTGGCGTGATCTTGGCTCACTGCAACTTCTGCCTCCCAGGTTCAAGCGATTCTTGTGCCTCAGCCTCCTGAGTAGCTGGAATTACAGGCCTGCGCCACCACACCCAGCTAATTTTGTGTGTGTGTGTGTGTGTTTTAGTAGAGATGGGGTTTCACCATGTTGGTCAGGCTGGTCTCGAATTCCTGACCTCAAGTGATCCACCCGCCTCGGCCTCCCACAGTGCTGGGCTTACAGGTGTGCGCCATCATGCCCAGCCCCCATGCATTCTTTTATTTAATTATTACACCTGTGCTATGAGATTGGTATAATTGCTCACCTCATGAGAAAAAAGGCTTGAAGAAGTATCTTGTGCAGCTGAAAAACAACAGAACCACACTGGAACCCAGAACTGCAGACTCACTGTTACTCCAACCCCTGTGTTACTCTATCTAAAAAGTGAGGACTGAAGACCAAACCTATAGCAACTATAAAAGTATATTTCATGGAAATGGCTTGAAAATGATAACAAATGAGAATGAAGAGGCTTTTACTGTGGTGCAGGAGGTCTGTTGAGGTCCCCAGAGCCAAGTGCAAAAATGTCTGTAATACTAATAGTGTCACATTTGTTCAGAGCTTTGCAGTTTACATTTTGTTTTTATTGCTTATTTTAAATTGTGGTAAAATATATGTGACAGGAAGTTTACAATTTTAACCATTTTAAGTGTACAGTGTTGTGGTATTAAGGACAGTCTTATTGTTGCGCTACCATTACCACCATCTATTTCCAGAACTCTTTTCATCCTGCAAAAATGAAACTCTATACCCATTAAACTCCCCACTGCCCCTCCCACGACTCTGGAAACCATCATTCTGCTTTCTCTCTCTGTGAATTTGATTACTCTAGGTACCTCATATAAGTGGAATCATGCAGGCTGGGCGCGGTGGCTCATGCCTGTAATCCTAGCACTTTGGGAGGCCGAGGCGGGCAAATCACCTGAGGTCAGGTGTTCGAGACCAGCCTGGCCAACATGGTGAAACACCGTCTCTACTAAAAAATACAAACATTAGCTAGGTATGGTGGCGGGCACCTGTAATCCCAGCTACTCGGGAGGCTAAAGCAGGAGAATTGCTCAAACCCAGGAGGCAGAGCTTGCAGTGAGCTGAGATCGCGCCACTGCACTCCAGCCTGGGCGACAGAGCAAGACTCCGAATCAAAAAAAAAAAACCAAAAAAGTGGAATCATGCAGTATTTGTCCTTTGTGACTGGCCTATTTTGCTTAGCATAATGTTCTCAAGATTCATGCAGTAGTATGTATCAAAATTCCCTTCCTTTTTAAAGCTGACAAAGTGTGTATATACTTTTTCACTACTACTAGGATGTAGTAAAAGTATGTATATAGACCCAGGGCTGGAACCCAGACCCCATCTTATTTCTCTCCTCATGCCTTACTTCATTATAAGGCTTCCCAAGCACAGGCCTCACACTCCTCTGCGTTTGAGATCCTCAGACAGCACATAGTGGTGAGGGGGTCTGACCATGCCCATCATCATACAAGCCATCGTAAGCTAGACCTACTATAGAAGACACAGACTGTGACTGGGACTCAGACCCTATACGGACCTCCACGGACAAAACAGGGAGAGCCTGTGCCTATCGGTAAGGAAGGGGCTTGTAAGGCAGAAACTTTGAGCTGTGGCAGAAGGCAGTGAGAGCTGGCTCTGACCTTAAGGACAGGATCATCAGAAGGAGGTGGGATGATGAGAGGTGGGGGGGGATTTTTAGCATAGATCAGCAGGGGCCCAGAGAAAGAGGTTTTGGCCAGGAGGTTCCCTATGCACTTGCCAGACAGGTTAGCAAGCTGCTCGCTTGCATTCCTATGAAGCAAACTGTTCCACATGGAACTTTCAAGGTGAGTGGGAGTAGGAGAAGGGAAACACACATAGGTAGGGTGGCTGTACTGAGCCTGGCACATAGGAATAGGTGTGTTTAAGGGTGGACTCGGGTATGAACCCGCATGGTAGAAAATGCAATGCCATGTGCAGGGTCATGTACCAGGTCCAGAGAAGGGAAGGGGACTCCCAAGCCATCTGGCCGCTGGGTGAGGACTCTCTGTGTTTACTCCCAGCCCCACCCTGGACTTTGTGGAAGGGAGGCATCAAGAGGACAGATCACATCACGTCAGAACCTGGCACGAGCTGGCTCCCAGCATCCTTTGACTAATCTTACCCTGGTGTAGGCCGTCACAGAAGCCCCCTGGATATTGCCTGGTGCCTCATTAATGGCATTGCTGAGCTCATTAATTTGATTTTTCCCCTCTCCTTAGTCTTCCAACTTGGAGCTGTCACCTCAGTCACTCCCAGCCTGGGGCTGGGTTAGCACAGAGGATCCCTCAGAGGTTACTGTCGGTCTCATGACACAGATTCAGAAAGACCCGACTGGAGCTCCCTTTGGGGTGCAGTATTTTCACAGGGGTGTTTCAGCAGAGCACCGCAAACTGAGCGCTGAAATTACAAAATGTATTGTCTTGGGCTAGCGCAGTGGCTCACGCCTATAATCCCAGAACTTTGGGAGGCTGAGGCAGGTAGATTGCATGAGTCCAGGAGTTTGAGACCAGCCTGGGCAACATGAAAAAACCCTGTCTCTACTAAAAATACAAAAAAAAAAAAAAAAATTAGCTGGGTATGGTGGTGGGCGCCTGTGGTCCCAGCCACTGGGGAGGCTGACGGGGGAAGATCACCTGAGCCCACGGAGGTCGAGGCTGTAGTGAGCCGAAGTCACACCACTGTACTCCAGTCTGTGCGGAGTGAGACTCTGTCAAAAAAAAAAAAAAAATGAAGAAGGAAAGAAAGGAGGAAGGGAGACAGGGAGGGAGGAAGGGAGGGAAAGGAAAGAGAGAGAAAAGAAAGAAAGAAAGAAAGAAAAGAAAAGAAAGAGAAAGAAAGAAAAGAAAAGCAAGCAAGCAGTGAGGGAGGGAGGAAAGGAAGGAAGGAAGGAAGCAAGGAAGGAAGGAAGGAAGGACAGAAAGGAAGGAAGGAAGGAAAGACAGAAAGGAAAGAAGGAAGGAAGATGCTGAGTGCAGTGGCTCGCGCCTGTAATCTCAGCACTTTGGGAGGCTGAGGTGGGTGGATCACTTGAGGTCAGGAGTTCGAGACCAGCCTGACCAACATGGTGAAACCCCATCTCTACTAAAAATACAAAAACTAGCCAGGTGTCATGGCGGGCACCTGTAATCCCAGTTATTTGGGAGGCTGAGGCAGGAGAATCACTTGAACTCAGGAAGCAGAGGTTGCAGTGAGCTGAGATCATACTGCTGCAGTCCAGCCTAGGTGACAGAGTGAGACTCTGTCTCAAAAAAAGAAGAAAGAAAAGAAAAGAAAGAGAGAGAGAGGGAAGGAGGGAGGGAGGGAAGTAAAGAAGGAAGGAAGGAAGGAAGGGAGGAAGGAAGGAAAGAAGGAAAGGAGGAAGGAAGGAAGGAAAGAAAGAAGGAAGGAAGGAAGGAAGGTTGGTTTTGTCTTAAAGTTCTGGAGGCTTGAAGTCTGAGATCAAGGTGTTGGCAGGGTTGGTTCCCTCACAGGGCTCCAGGGCCAATGGTTCCCTGTTAGGGCTCCAGGCAGAATCTGTTTCATGCCTCCCCCGCAGCTTCTGGAGGAGAGCTGGTGTCTTTGGTGTTCCTTGACTTGTGGATGCATCCCCCCCATCTCTGCCTTTATCTTCACATGATGTTCTCCGTGTGTGTGTGTGTGTGTGTGTGTGTGTGTGTGTGTGTGTGTGTGTCTCTGTGTCTGTATCCAAATTTCCCCTTTTCATAAGGACATCAGTCTTATTGGATTAGGGCCCACTCTAATGACCTCATTTTAACTTGACTGCATCTGTAAAGACCCTATTTCCTGTTGAGGCTGCACTTTGAGGTAGTGGGGACTTGGAATCCAGCATATATTTTTTAGGGGACACAATGCAACCCATAATGGGGAAATCTTTTATTCTTCAAAACCCTCCTCTGAACACCATGTGTCTTTAGGAAACTCATAAGCCTTTGTATCCAGAATGGCATGAATTTGAGCTCAGAATGAACTTCCTAATAGGATGTAGTGAAAGTCGTGACGATGGCCAGGGGGAAGAGCAAGGAGAGGAGGGGAAGAGCGAGGAGAGGAGGGGAAGAGCGAGGAGAGGAGGGGAAGAGCGAGGAGAGGAGGGGAAGAG
>NW_016807982.1:3349406-3353602 GCF_001698545.2 Rhinopithecus bieti | reverse complement strand
AAAAAAAAAAAAAAAAAAAAAAAGTGAACATATTGTAGATTCCTATTTACATAAGAGTGAAGACTAGAAAAACGAATCTATGGTGATAGAAGTCAGAAGTGGTTACTGTTGGGAAGGATAAGCTGGGAGTGGGCATTACAGAGCCTCTAGGGTACATTGACTGGGTGATGGTGAATGTATATGTGACAATTCGCAGAGTTTGCTATTTAAGACGACTTCAGTTTACTATAATTAAATCATATCATAAAAATCAATCAATAAAAGAACCCCTTTCTTACTTTTTTCACCCCACTGATCACCCCAGTCCACTCTGTCCAGTTCTCGGGCTGTTCCCATATTCTGTGCTCACAAATGTGAAATAAAGTAGAAAAACAACTAGCATGATGTTCAGCCCATAATAGTACTCACAAAATTTAAATTTCCTTTATGCACCTGTGCACATCATGTTCTGGAGATACAGAAGGAGAGGCGTCCATAGATGACCTGGGATTCATCTCCATCAGTCATCCATGGAATGTGGAGGCCCTAGGAGTAAAAGGGTGTTCAGGCTTTGTTGGAAGACTGGTAAAAATAAATAAATAAATAATGTCCCCTGTCCTCAGGAACAGAACACAGCCCAGCACAAACCCCAAATCATAATTAAAAGATGCCCTGCAACTCTCTTGGCAGCATACATTTTGAAGATGAAAGTAAATGATTAAAATAATTAAACACTTCCAGCTGACAAGCTGGAGCAGAATCTTGCCAGCGGACGTTTGTCAGTAATTAGCTAATTAATCCTGGCGCAGATTATAAGCCATAACAAACCAGTCAGGTTGAACAGAGCCGGCTGCTCAGAATTAGACTTTTAAAAAAGAAGAGAAGGGTGCGGGGAGGAGAGGACAGATAAGAGAGAAGGAGGAAAAATAAGAGAAGAATAAGAGAGGCATTTGGGGATACCTGGCTTTACCCTACCAGAAAGGGCAGCCACAGCCTACAAGGGACTTCCTGGAAAGCTTTGGACCTGTCTAGGCTCGAAGCCCAGCCCATGCTGGTACTTCCATCCAAATGGATCCTGCAGTTGTGGGGGAGAGGGAGGGCTCTGTACCTCTGGCCCCCAAACCAGAAGGAACAGTGGAATGGTTAGGAGTCCTCTGACCATCCAGGTAGGAGGTGATGTCCCCCGTCAGGTGGATATGGTATTATTCCATTTCTTATTCCATTCAACAAGGGATTCTAAGAATGACAAAAGTCTCATTTCTGTGGAAAGAAATGACAAGATCCAAATAGGGAATCAGGGCCCAGTCAAGCAGTCTGGATCATGGTAGGCTCTAGACCAGTGCTGACCAACAGAAATGTAACGTGAGACACAAGTGTAATTAAATAAAGAGAAGCAGATGAAATACATTTTAATTATATATTTTATTTAACATAGTATTTCCAAAATGCAAGTATTTTGTCATTATGGTTAATATGAAAACATTTTTTTATGAGCTATTTTACATTCTTTTTTCCTAAGTCTTTAAATTCCCGTATGTATTTTATACTTTTAGCCCATCTCAACTCAGACTAGCTATATTTCAAGTGCTCAATAGCCATGTATGGCTAGCAGCTCCCGTATTTGATAGCAGAGCTCCAGACATAACAAGAAGTAGGGGAGAGGGATCCTAAGCCCTGGGACAATCTGCAGTGAGGGTGGGGGCAATCAGAGTGATATGACCTCCTCATTGTCTGTGTTTCCCTCTTTGGCCATTCTTCCACCTCACTGCCCTGGCTGGCTGTTTCCAACCAAATCGGCCTCACTTTCAAGGCTCGCTAAAGATGAAGGTTCTGGGAAGGACAGAGAAGAATCCAGAGGAAATGGATTCCTGCACTGGTGCATACACATGGGGCAGGAGAGTGCTACTGCTGCGGCATAAAGAGTTGTGCCCTGTAGTCTGGGAGCACGATTGTGTCTGTGCACCTGTGCGTTTCAGAGATGCTCCAGCACACCAGCACTGACCTTCAGGGAGCGTCTTGCAGCCTCAGTCCCTGAGAAAAGCCCAGTGTCCTTCATAATCATGTCAGGGAAGTGACAAGAGACGGCACATTTCACTCTAATGGAATGTTCTAGAAAGTCTGTCAGAGGAAATTTGTCTCTTGGAAAATGATCAGGATCTTTCTGAGGTGAAGATCAACCACTTCTAGGCAGAGACCAGTCCATCTTCCACTGCAATTCTGGCTTAAGCTCTCCACAGATGAGTTGAATCCCTCAGAAGCCACATCAAAGTTCTGGAAAGCGTGAGGGAGTGAAAGGACACAGCCCCTGACCAGTGGCACGGACTTGTTGGTGCAGCCACTGCCATGGGCTCCACTGCCCAGAGGAGAGGTCTGGGGAGGGCAGAAGAGGCAAGAGGAAGAAGGTGGGCTCTGAGAGCCACACCCACAACTCAGATTGCAGGGCAGCAGAAGCCACTTCATCTTCTAAACTCACCTCCCAAGGAACACAACCCTTCTTCCCCTGCTCCCAAACTGCACCCTTGTTTAGTCAAGCCTGTGTCCCCTGCCTGTAGGAAGGAGGAAAGCTCTTTTTTGTGCACCAGCAGAGCTACATTTGATGATGCATCTTAGTAACTTTGTGCTTACAATAGAACAAAGCAGCACTGCTTAGGGCCAAGGGAGGTGAAAGAGAATCTCATGGTGGTCAGAGGTCGGGGACATCCCTGTTAGCTGGGTTGATCAGGGAAGGCCTCGCGAAGAGGTAAGCTTGATCTGTACGTTGGAGATGGGAGGAATCAGAGAACAGAGAGAAAAATGAAGGGCACGTTGGCAGGGAATTTAACACAGGCCCTCTTACTCATTGCACATAGCTCTTTAGAGCTTACAAAGTATGTTCACATGTGTAATCTCATTTTATCCTCATTGGACTATGGGATCCCAGAGGTACTATCTCATTTGAGAGGCAATACAGCATAGTAATTAAGAGTGCAGTTTTTGAATTTCTGGTTAAATGTGGCAGATGGAATAAATGCATTTATATCTGCTCCTTCAACAAACCTCACAAAAATACAAGTAAAGCGATGTAAAGAAGCCAATGGTGGACCACAGATGTCAACATATTTTTGGAAGATGGCAAGTGGATGGATGGGTTGGCAGAGCTGAGATAGCGGCATACCAAGTGCTATAGCAAAATATGCCAAAGAGAAGTCAGTCAGTTGGAGACCTAGGACAAGGGAAAGATTGGATAATGGAGGCACCAGTTATTGCAGAAGGTGGGAGTGAGGTATGGGCTAAGAACAAGGGAATGGGTTGAAAGTCTGCCTAAGAACCAGGTCCCTTCCATAACATACATAGGCAGATAATGTCTTCCATATCTTGTCAAGGGTGGGAGGTTTTATTCTAGTTAAAAAGTGAACCAGGCCAGGCACAATGGCACGTACCTGTAGTGCCAGCTACGTGGGAGCCTGAGGTGGGAAAATGGCTTGAGCCTAGGAGCTTGAGACCAGCCTGGGAAACATAGTGAGACCTTGTCTCTAATTAAAAATAAATAAGGCCGGGCGTGGTGGCTCACACCTGTAATTCCAGCACTTTGGGAGGCCAAGGTGGGAGGATCATGAGGTGAGGAGATAGAGACCATCTTGGCCAACAAGGTGAAACCCTGTCTCTACTAAAATACAAAATATTAGTCAGGTGTGTTGGCACGTGCCTTTAATCCCAGCTACTTGGGAGGCTGAGGCAGGGGAATCACTTGAACCTGGGAGGTAGAGGTTGCGGTGAGCTGAGATCGCGCCACTGCACTCCAGCCTGGCGACAGAGCAAGACTTCGTCTAAAAACTAAATAAATAAATAAATAGGCCAGGCGCAGTGGCTCACGCCTGTAATCCCAACACTTTGGGAAGCTAAGGTGGGTGGATCACATGAGGCCAGGAGTTTGAGATCAGTTTGGGCAACATAACAAAACCCTGCCTCTACTAGAAATACAAAAATTAGCCGAGCATGGTAGCACATGCCTGTAACCCCAGCTACTCGAGAGGCTGAGGCACGAGAATCGCTTGAACCCAGGAGGCAGAGGTTGCAGTGAGCCAAGATTGTGCCACTGCACTTCAGCCTGGGTGACAGAGTGAGACTCTGTCTCAAGAAAGTAAAAAAAAATTAAAAATATGTACTTAAAAACCCACCGCCGGGCGCGGTGGCTCAAGCCTGTAATCCCAGCACTTTGGGAGGCCGAGACGGGCGGA
>NW_016807982.1:3342643-3345425 GCF_001698545.2 Rhinopithecus bieti | reverse complement strand
AAAAAAAAAAAAAAAAAAAAAGAATTCTTATATCATTCAAGTTATAAGCCAACTGTGAAGGTAGAATAAATAATTATCTGAAATACAAGTTATCAAGATTTTACTTCTCATGAATTCTTTTTTAAATTTTTGAGACAGTCTTGCTCTGTCGCCCAGGCTGGAGTGCAGTGGCCCAATCTCGGCTCATGGCAACCTCTGCCTCCCGGGTTCAAGCAATTCTTGTGTCTCAGCCTCCCAAGTACCTGGGACTACAGGTGCATACCACCACACCTGGCTAATTTTTATATTTTTAGTGGAGCTGGGGTTTCGCCATGTTGCCCAGTCTGGTCTCGAACTCCTGACTTCAAGTGATCCACCTGCCTCAGCATCCAAAAGTGCTGGGATTATAAGCATGAGCCACTGTGCCTGGCTCTTCTCATGCATTCTTTCTTGGGAAGCCAGGAAAGGACATGCCCTATCATACTGAGATAAGGATGTGCTTCACTAAAATGGAAGACTAAGCCAAGAAAGAAAAGATGCGTGAGATCCAGGAAAAGGGGACCCAACCCAGAAAAGTGACAAAGGGAATCCTCTGAACAACTTCTGTGCAGAAGGCCCAGAGGGAGATGGAAGGCTCCAGGTCTCCTTAGGGGAACAAAACGGGGCAATTAATAGATTGCCTGATGTGTTTCATCATGTGGAAATTAGCATTCAGAAGATTTTTACATTCTATTGAAGAGTTGGGGATGAATTCATGATAAAGATATGGAAAACTAAGAAAATGGCAGAAAGAAAAAAACAAGGTCATTAACATAAGGAAAAACAAAAAATCAGCACAAGAAAGATAATGGAAGATTAGTTTCAGCAGTAAATCATATGTGTGAAATCAGTAAGGCCAACACCGAATATTGATTTGACAAAAAATTATGATGTAACTATATTGGAGTGCTGGAGAAAGGAGAGGAGTGGGAGTGGGGTGATATAAACTATTAAATTATTATCTTACATAATAAACTAAGAACAAGCATTATAAGCATATTATTTTGATATTCAGAGGTAAATACCAGTAGGCAGAGCTCAAATGGTTTTGTTTTTTCTTTTGTTTTGAGATGGAGTCTTGCTCTGTCACCTAGGCTGGAGTGCAGTGGTGTGATCTCAGCTCACTGCAACCTCTGCCTCCCGGGTTCAAGCGATTCTCCTACCTCAGCCTCCTGAGTAGCTGGGACTACAGGCATGTGCCACCACACCTGGCTAATTTTGTTTGTGTGTGTGTATTTTTAGTAGAGATGGGTTTCACCATGTTGGTTAGGCTGGTCTCGAACTCCTGACCTCAAATAATCTGCTCACCTCGGCCTCCCAAAGTGCTGGGATTACCAGCATGAGCCACCACATCTGGCCTCAAATGTTTTTGGGGTTGCTATGGGGAGTGAGACTTGATTAGGATATGAACTGCTGTTTTTGTAGTGAGACTTGTAGTACTAGTTCGCTTTTAAAAAAATGTACATGTATTGATTTTCTTAAAAAACAAAATGTAGCCCACTATTCAGATCTCCAGAATATTAAAATGCAAGAGTAGAATGTAGATTAAATGCAAACTCCAGGCCAGGCGCGGTGGCTCACGCCTGTAATCCCAAGACTTTGGGAGGCCGAGGTGGGTGGATCACGAGGTCAGGATATCGAGACCATCCTGCCTGACACAGTGAAACTCTGTCTCTACTAAAAATTAAAAAAAAAACCGGGTGTGGTGGCAGGCGCCTGTAGTCCCAGCTACTTGGGAGGCTGAGGCAGGAGAATGGCGTGAACCTGGGAGGCAGAGCTTGCAGTGAGCCGAGATGGCGCCACTGTACTCTAGCCTGGGTGACAGAGCGAGACTCTGTCTCAAAATACATAAATAAATAAAATAAATAAATAAATAAATGCAAACTCCAACAGGTCAGGGAGTCTTGTCTGCTCACTGCTCTAGTATAGAAGTCACTCAAATAAACACACTGGGCACTCAATAAATGTTATCTATTATTGTTCTTTGTGTTTGTCTTCAGGGTACATCCCTTCATGTTGGAGCATCAGCATTGCTTCCTATTATGCATATGCATACATGTACACATATGCACACACATATGCAGGCAAGCCTCAGGGCGTATTCCTTCAACAAGTACTTGCTGAATGAATTAAGAATGATTCCAACAGGCAAGCATCATTGCCTCATTTTGCAGATGAAATAAATGATGTCATATAGCCCATAAATGGAATAACCAACATTTTCAACCTTGGCCTTCAGACTCCAAGTCTTACGTTCTTCCCTCAACAGCCAGCATCTGAAGAGTTGTAGAAGCACAGAGCTGAGAAATCACCTAGGTAGGCTGTGGATGACAAATGGTCCTCTTTGATTGGAAAAGAAGAGGGTTTGTGCACAGGAGAAGTGGGCGATGACTCTAGAGATGTGAATGCTTGTCAGATGGTGGAGGAGGGCTTTGAAGTGAAGTGAAGTGAATTATTCAAAAGCATCGGGGCCAGGTGCAGTGGCTCATACTGTAATCTGAGACATTTGGGAGGCCAAAGCAGGAGGATCACTTGAGGCCAGGAGTTCAATACCAGCCTGATATTTAACATAGGAAGCCCCTGTCTCTACAAAAACATTTAAAAATTAGCCAGGTGTGGTGGTGTGCGCCTATAGCCCTAGCTACTTCAGAGGCTGAGGTGGGAGGATTGCTTGAGCCTAAGAGTTTGAGGCTGCAGTGAGCTGTGATTGTGCCACTGCACTCCAGCCTGGATGACAGAGCAAGACCCTGTCCGTAAAAAAAAA
>NW_016807982.1:3317840-3342368 GCF_001698545.2 Rhinopithecus bieti | reverse complement strand
AAAAAAAAAAAAAAAAAAAAAAAAAATTGAAAAAACAAAAAACAGTAACACAGCCCGTGGTGTCTGTCCATGGTGCTGACATGAACCCCTATCCCATTTCTTCAGCATGGAGCCAAGCCCACTACATTCATCCTCCATCCCAGGCATCCTTAAACCCCACGGCATCTGTCCATGGTCTTGACCACAATCCTCATTTGCCACTACAGCTCTAGTGGTCTATATCAGAGCTTATAATTCTTAGTCACACTCTTCATGTATAGAGACTCAAGATAATGTTTCCCTCTGGGTGTGGCATCAGAGACCTTCAGTGGTCTTGCAATGCCTAACTCTGTCAAGGCTGAGGCCAAGCTCTGGTAACAGATGGCCTGACAAACTTGGGGCAGAAGGCCAGCCATCAGTAGACATGTCCAGGTCCCTGGGGAGAAGTCTGGCAAGATCAAGGCAGGAGATCAGGGTTAGTGCCAATTGGGCAGAGTTCTAGCCTTGGAGGGACAAGAGGGAAAACTAATGAAGGAAGCCTGCCATGTGGACTTGGTACAATTCGAGGTATTGGAAGAGGTCCTATTCTGGCAGGCACAAGAATGTCAGAACACTCCCCCGATACCATGTGCCAAGCTTAGAAAGAACCTCTATGTCCAGATGGACCTTGGTGGTCTGATTAATCTGAGCCTGTCTGGTTCCCTTGCTGTTACTTGACAGTTCACTCCCCCAAAGGCAACCCAAAACTATGGGCTGAGCTTCCTTGAAGGCAGAACTGCCCCAAGTCAGGGCAAACACTGAGGCTTTTGCTGTCACTTGTCTTCAGCATTCAAATGATGAAAAGAGAGGTAGAAGTGGAACCAGATGGGGGTCCCCAGAGCAGGTGCCTCTTGAAGACAGTGGATAGTCCATTTCCAACTAACATTTTTAGTTTCTACTATGTGGGATCCACAAGTCTCGGCCTCCCAAAGTGTTGGGATTACAGGTGTGAGCCACCGTGCCTGACCTCAACAATCTACTGAGGAAGGTATTTTTAATCCCATACACATAGAGCAATTGGAGCCCAGAAAGGCAATGACTTGCCCAAGGTCACATGTTAAGTATGTGGCAGAGTCCCTGCTTTTTTCATCTTATGATGTAAGCACCAAGCTGGACCCTGCACCCACTCACTCACACGGGACCCTCCAAGAAGGCAGTGCTTTCCTGAAAGGCCATCTGTCCTACCAGCTGCAACCAGCATGGCTGAATGAGGTGGGTACCATTTATGCCCCAACACATGGTTGGATGCAGCTAAAGTGGCTCTAAGCACCCATTAGCTCTGGGGTTTGGAGGAGGTCTGGAGACTTCAGGTGGTAGGGAGGGGGAGAAAACCACTGTGGAGGGAAGAACCTGGTGGGAATGGGGGTGGGAGAGGCATGGATTCCTGCTGCTCCCAGAACGATTCTCACCTGCCAATCGATGGCTGGAGACTCACGCAAGTGCTAATCAGCTCCATTGACACACTCAGGCTGGGGCTCCAATCCATTTTCACATGGAATGGCAGATCGATTCCTCATTCTCTGCAGTCCACAACCAGCCTCATCAGGCCATCTGTCCTTGAGAGACTGAGAAGCTGGTTAACTCTCTGCACCTCTGGCCACCTGTGAGCTTTGCCCTTCTCTATATTCTCCTCCAGATACAATCTCACTCCCCGAACCATTGCCAGGCAGAGCAGTACAGCGGAACTCCGGGCTGGGAGTCCAACAGGCCTGGGTTCCACTCTTAGATCAGCAGCTAATTGTGTGACTTTGGACCAGTCACTTCACCTCTTCTAACCTCAATTTTCTCTGCTGTGCAGCAGGGATACAAATGTCAGCTCTGCAGGGTTTCTGTGAGGACCCAATTATAGTTAGTGAATGTAACGTGGGGAAAACCTGCAAAATGTAATTAATATAAATCCCAGGCTGCTGCTCCTTGAATAGGTTCTTCCCCAAACCCAGTCCCCTACCTTTCACGTAAAGCCCTATTTTTGAGTTCTGACAATACTGGGAGTGCATTTCTGTTGACATAAATCTAGGAGAGGTTGTTTCCTCTCTCAGGTTATGTTAAGTGGCCAAAAACAGCTCTTGATTCCTTGTTTTCCTGATATGATCAGACCTTCTAGTGGGGACCTCCGAGTTCTGGAAACTGAGCTTAGAAGCAGCAGAAAACAGGTAGGCAGGAGCTGGACCCAGCTAACCCAGGTGGAGTGCCTGGTAAAAGGGTGTTTCTAGGGCTCTGGGTAAATTTCCAGTTTTATCTCCTACACTCAGAAGTAAAATCCCATCCATATTGACACATATATACATTATATTATATGCATCTACACACACCTATATATAATTCTTTTGAGACAGAATCTCCCTCTGTAGCCCAGGCCGGAGTGCAGTGGTGCGATCATAGCTCATTGCAGCCTTGAACTGGGCTCCAGTGACCCTCCAGCCTCAGTCTCCTGAAGAGGTAGGACTATAGGTGCATACCACCACACTCAAGTAAAATTTTTTTTTTGAGACAGGGTCTGTATCTGTCATCCAGCTGGAGTGCAGTGGCACGATCACAGCTCACTGCAGCCTTGACGTCCCCAGGCTTGGGTGATCCTCCCAGCTCAAGCCCTGAGTTAGCTAGGACTACAGACATGCACCACCATGACCGGCTACTTTTTTGTAGCGATGGGGTTTTGCTATGCTGCCCAGGCTGATCACAAACTCCTGGGCTCGAGTGATCTGCCAGCATTAGCCTCCCAAAGTGTTGGGATTACAGGTGTGAGCCTCAACAATTTTTTAAAATTTTTCATACAGGCAGAGTCCTGCCATGTTTCCCAGGCTGGTCTCAAACTCCTGGCCTCAAGTGAATCTCCTGCCTTGGCCTCCCACAGTGTAAGGATTATAGGCAATAACTACCACACTCAGCCCCATGTTCACATATATTTTGACAGTACTCATCAGTTTTATTTAATTTCAGAAAAGAAGACCACGTTCTAGAGATGCTCTTCATATTCTTCCCATACATATTCTCTGCCAGAAGGCAGCGCCTCTTTCTTCCTCAATCCTATTCCCAGTCATAAGTGATTATACAGGAGTAGGAAACATTTGCCCAAGCTAGGCCAATCAGATTCTTTCTAACTTCATGTGCACTGTGGTAAAGAGGAACTAACCATTTGGAGGCAGCCATAGTAGTGCATGTGAAAACAGAGGAAGCCAGTTTACTGAGAGGAGACTGGAGCAGACATGCAGATAAATGCAGAGGCAAGAACTCAGGAGGCCCTGAGAGAGCAATGTGGGGAGCTGCTCCATGATGACTTTCTAGTTCCAGAGCATATCAACTGTATTTCTTTGTCCCTGTGTGGGTCCACTATAAACAACCTTTTATAAAGCTGGCTTGCAAGCATTTCTGCTCTGTTAGAGTCTAATAGCCAGACTCTAGCTAGAACAGACCCAAAGTGTGAAACTGCTCCTTTAACTTTTTTTTTAAACTAGTATTAATATTGACATGTTAAGTGGACAATTACAAACCCTGAATTAGAAGCTGTTTGGCCATGGAACAGGTCTTCTAAAGTGCTTCTGAATTAGTGTCTGCATTAATTCAGTGTGTCTGCACACTGCATCTACCCTGGAGTTAGATTGCCACTCATTTATTCATTTGAAAAAGTATTCAATAATAATACTTGATAGTAATTACTATGTTCCAGGTACCATACTATGTCCTGAACATACAATGGGAGCAATACAGTCTCTGCTTATTTGCAGCTTGCTTTCTATTAACCCTAAACACATTTAATTTAAACACATTAATCAAATGACTGAAACACATACATAATTGATATCTCCTAGGAAATATTACACATGCATTCACCTATGAACTAACTCATTTAATGATTACATTATCCTATGGGGCAGATACTGTTATCTTATCTTTTTTTACATATTAGAAAATTGGAGGACAGAGAAGTTAAGTAATCTGCCCAAGGTTAAACAGTTGTTAAGTGGCAGAGCTGGGATTCGAACGTAGTCTGCTCGGTGCCATCACCCATACTTAACCATCACATCATACTCTCTTTCAGTACAAATGAATAACACTCTGAGGTCAAGGATGAATCTGAACCAATTCCTCTGTTCTCATGTAGGTCCATTTCCCCAGATGAGGGCCAGGAAGCTGAGCATATCTAGCCAGTTACTAAGAGTGACTGAAGGGAGCCCCATCAGCTACCTCTGGCGCTAGGACAATGCATGGAACTTGGGCCCAAGCTACTGGAAAGGAGCCCTAGTCAGTGCCCATCCTACCCTGAGCCCTGCATAGCCATCTGAACTCCCCAGACCTGCCAGATTTCTGAGGTCTTCAGAGAGATTCCTGGCGAGGGATGCCAGGTCTCATGGCTAGCTGTTTGGCAAATGCCTCCAAACAGAGGGTTGCCCTGCCCAGGGCCTGCATCTCCTGACTGTACTCTGGGTTCTTTCTATTCCAGAGCATCCATAGGCAGCTGCTCTGATTCAGAAGTTTTCTCACATCCACGCCTGCCTCTTCCCCCCATTTCCTGACTGCATCATTGCTCACTGGGATGGTGCTAACAGCCTCTTCATGGGTCTGCTGGGGCCAAGTATCTCCTTTGAATTCTTCTTTTTCACAACTGCTACAATGAACTTTCTAAAATATATGCCTATGTCCTGCTCTTGCTTTAAAAACAATGGGTCCCCTTAAGATATTACCATTAGGGGAAACTGGGTGTGATACTGGAACTGTCAGGACTCCTTTGCAGTTTTTTATAAACCTAAACTTATCCCGAAATAAAAAGTTTGTTTAAAGAAGTAATGACTCACCATATCACTTACCCTGATACTCAGGATGCTGTGTCAAGCCCCCGCCCCCTGCTGCCTTCTCATCATTCCCTGAGGGTGCATCCTGTAGGAAACCTCAATACCCATACATTGTTTGGAGTGCTTTTCATACCCTTAACCTGGTAGCCTGATGAGCCCCTAAACAGTTGTATTTATTTATCAGACATGAATAGAATTTTTTGTTTTTTTTTGAGACAGAGTCTCACTCTGTCGCCCAGGGTGGAGTGCAGTGGCTGGATCTCAGCTCACTGCAAGCTCCGCCTCCCAGGTTTACACCATTCTCCTGCCTTAGGCTCCCGAGTAGCTGGGACTACAGGCGCCCGCCACCTCACCCGGCTAGTTTTTTGTATTTTTTAGTAGAGACGGGGTTTCACCGTATTAGCCAGGATGGTCTCGATCTCCTGACCTCGTGATCTGCCCGTCTCGGCCTCCCAAAGTGCTGGGATTACAGGCTTGAGCCACCGGTGAATAGAATTTTTAACTATGTATGAAGCACTTAACAAATAACTCATGTGATCTTTACAACCATCCCATAAGGGAGCTACTATTGTTAACTCATTATGCAGATGGGAGAATTAAGGCATGCACAAAGAAGCCAGTAACCACACATGCCCCAAACCACACAAAGGTTGTATTCAAACCCAGGTAGTGTAGATCCAGACTCCACACTCTTAACAAGGACACTGTGCTTGCTGCCTTTTCAGCTCTCAGAGTTCAGCTTAAGTATCACCTCCCCTGGAAGCCTTCTTTGATTCATTTCCAGCAAAGTTACTGTCTTCTCCACTCTCAGATACCATATCCCTTTGTATATACATTCATTTATTTATTCAGATGCTCATTTATTCAATATTCATCAAAGCATATATACTGAGCTCTCACTATGTCGTATCATTTTTCTAGGCACTGGAAATCTACCCATCTGCAATAGTCTGTGTAATCCTGTATTGGAATGATGTGTTGATCTCTCTCCCACTCTGGACTATTTCTTCAAGCTATTAATCTTTGTAGCTCCTTTAGAATCTTGCACAGTACCTACCATGTGGTTTGTCCTCAGTAAATGCTTTGCAGGACTAAATGAATAGTTATCAAGAATTGTGATGACAGTAATGATAATGTCAACCATTCAGATGAGTCTAGTGTGTGACTGGGACAGTGAGGGCTGTGAGCCAGGGGCCAGGTACATCATCAGAGTTGAGCCCTACGCCAGGAGGCTCCTGCGGAGATGACAAGTGCCTTCTGCATGTAGCCCAAGCCATCTTTGTCACTGTGATTATATCTGCCATTAGTGTTGGTGTTATGCTGCAGTGTGGCAGGTGCCAGCAGCAGACTGGCTTGTCACACTTCCTCATGGCAAGAGAGGCATCAGGGAGGCAAATGCTCCTAGAAGATGAGTAGCAAGGAGGACCAGACTCAGGCTGAGCTTTCTGCTGTGAGTCTCAGCAATCCGAACATCAGCTCTGGGTGGCTGGGGCCGGGGCACATTTGCATCTTACTCCTGTCTCTGAGGTTCAAAGCCCTAGATATATTAAGCATGGGATATGGAAAACTGGGATGCTATGGAGCAGGAATCACCAAATTAAAGGACCATGAGCAAGAGGACTCATCAACTTTCATTGGATGAGAGCCTGAGTGCATGATGGGGTAGTTTGGGGTGGGCTCCATGGAAGTTGGGTTTGAGGTGAGAACGGAGGGGAACAGGTAAGGTGGGGGCTTAACACGGTCCTGAATGCCTTCATAGTCCCATACCCTGGGAGGAGGCATCCTAGGCTTTCTCATTCTGTACAATCTCTTTGGATACCAGAAGTCAGAAGACACAAATGATACTTCAGATGTTTGTGCAGAATCCTCTTATGTTCTCTATGACTTTTCCTGAAGGATTCCAGAAGTACTGTATTCAATGATTATAGGTTTCCGATGTGACTGGAATTCTCTAAAAGTCAGGTCCATTTCCCTGCCTCTGGGCAAGTGGTGGAAACAATTACAGATGGCAAATAACAGTTGTTTGCCAGTGAGGTGCTTGGTGTAGTAAGTTTCAGACCGTACAACCAGTCTCCGATCATGGACCACTTCAGTTTTACTGGGTCTGCATCAGCTCCTGTGAGGCCTACAAGTGTTGTGTTTTTGGTCATCAGCAGATGTGACTGCCCTGATCCCTGGGGATAATGCAAGGATTAGGAAGGTGCCATTTGTCTGAAAGCCCCTGGGATACTGGAGCCTGCTGCTGAAGACATCAGGCAGCCCTGATGCTTGCGTTTTAGGCCAACCACACACTCCAGGGATGAGGGGAGGCAAAGATGAGATATTCTAGGGAGAGATCTTACTTTCACGTGGAGAAGCTAAAGCCTAGCGTGCAGCGCAAGACCTAGCCGCAAAGTTTATCCAATCTCTAAGCCCCTGATTTTCGGTTAAACTTCTTTCTTAAAATTGGCTCCATTCCAAAGCTTCCAAACTTCTTTTTCCTGGGTCAGTACTGGGGAAGCAGGAGAGAGAGAATTTGAAATTAAAGAAGGTTATTTATTTATTTATTTTATTATTATTATTATTTGAGATGGAGTCTCACTCTGTTGCCCAGGCTGGAATGCAATGGCTCGATCTTGGCTCACTGCAAGCTCCACTTCCCGGGTTCACACCATTCTCCTTCCTCAGCCTCCCGAGTAGCTGGGACTACAGGCACCCGCCCCAATGCCCGGCTAATTTTAAACTATTTTAGTAGAGACAGGGTTTCACCGTGTTAACCGGGATGGTCTCGATCTTCTGACCTTGTGATCTGCCCACCTCAGCCTCCCAAAGTGCTGGGATTACAGGCGTGAGTCACCGCGCCCCGCCTATTTTTTTTTTTGAAACGGAGTCTTCCTCTGTTGCCCAGGCTGTAGTGCAGTGGCGCGATCTCAGCTCACTGCAACTTTTGCCTCTCCAGGTTTAAGCAATTCTCTGCCTCAACCTCCGGAGTAGCTGGGATTACAGGTGCGTGACACCAAGCCCCGCTAATTTTTTCTATTTTTAGTAGAGACGGGGTTTCACCATCTTGATCTTGGCCAGGCTGGTCCTGAACTCCTGACCTTGTGATCCACCCACCTCAGCCTCCCAAAGTGCTGGGATTACAGGTGTGAGCCACTGCGCCCGGCCTAAAGAAGGTTATTATCTGTTCTGGCTCTATTTCTCTAAGACTCTGCTTCTGTCACCTTGAGGTACTCTGGGCTACAAAGGATATTGCCTTTCAGGGTACTTATTCCAAATCTGCACAATTTACTCATTTGTACTTTACTTTTTCTCCAGCTGCCCCCAAAACACCCTCACCCATCCGTCTCCTTTGCCCTGCCTCTCCAGTTGAGGCTTTGATGGGCTGCCTTCCCCTTTCCAGATGTTGGTTTGCTACTCTTCCTTCCATCTGGTCTGACCTCCCTCTGGCCCAACTTCTTCAGTGATGGACTTCTTCTGATACAGACCTGGGACCTCCCACACTGATAGGTGGCTCCCATAGACAGTTCTTACCTGCCTTTTCTTGGCCCTTTGAATAACTATTGCATGGCTCTGGGGCTTGATCATCTTTGAAGGTGGTGAATAATAATAACATTTATTGAATGCCGACTGTATACCTATAGGAACTAGGCTTAGCACTTTAGTTTATCTCATTTCATCCTTACAACCACTCTGTAAGGTAAGAGCTACCATGATCATCTCCCATTTTATATCAAATGAAACTGAGACTCAAAAGTGTTGACTGGTCAGGTTTGGTGGCTCACACTTGTAATCCCCGCACTTTGGGAGGTTGAGGCAGGAGGATGGCTTGAGCCCAGGAGTTCCAGACCAGCCTGAGCAACATTGCGAGACCTTGTCTCTACAAAGAATACAAAAATTAGCCAGGTATAGTGGCACACACCTGCAGTTCCAGCTACTTGGGAGGCTGAGGTGGGAGGATCCCTTGGGCCCTGGAGGTGGGTGGGACCTGTAGTGAGCCCTGATTGCACTACTGCACTCCAGCCTAGGCGACAGAGTAAGACCTTGTTTCCAAAAAAAAAAAAAAAAAGTTGACCATCTTGGTGAAGGTTTCCCAGCTAGCAAGTGCTAGAGTCAGGACTCAAATTCAGGCTTCTTCTATTTCCAAATATAAGCTTGTAACTACCATGTTGCATTATTTATCCAAGTTGGAGGAACTGAGTTTTCTGGAACATGACAAACATCACTGGTGAGCATAGACCATTCCATGGACCATCAAGATATATGTGTTTGGAAGAAAGATTCCTGAGCCGATGCAGAAGGTTCTAAATAGAAATGTGATGAGGAAAGATGAATGTCCAGACTAAAGTAAAAGTAGATCCCATGAAGGACACAGATGTGATAAAGGCGCTTTGTAGGAAAGGAGGAGGCTGGTCATTCATGCAGAAAAATGCCTGTAAAGAGGATTTTAAAATGCTACATATGACTTTAGGTGTCTAATCATCCATAGAATATGGATGATAAAAAAATGAACTTATCATATTACCCAATCCGGGTGTACAAACAACCTCAGAGGTACCACGAAGACTTTGTAGAACGGGGCACCTCCCTTTAGCACGCGAGGCAGTGTTTCATGCAAAATGGGCCTAATAAGGCCAAAACCTTGAGAGATGGGGCCTGTTCCAGAGGGGCAGCTAGTGTATGTCAGATGCAAAAGAGGAGGCAAGGGCAGCACTGAGAAGTGAAGCCAAGCACAACTAATGAATATTAGTGGTTCAACATCAAGAGCAGCTTCTGAATCAAAGGTAGGACCAAAGAGTAAAGCTAAAGTCACTGAGGGTCCAGTCAGAAGATGTCAAGTGACCTGGCTATCACTGGCTGAAGAAATGAGGCAGGAGAAATGGAAGCTTGAGGAGGAAGGGGATGGTCATTTAATTAACCATAATTCTGGCAAATGATGTCCTGCTAGCATGAGACTGCTTCCTGTCAAGCCGTGGACTGCCTTAAAATTGCTGACTTACACCTAGCAATGGAAAGATATACCTTGTTCCAAATAAATGTATTTACTGGAAGGGATGGTGTATAAACCATATGACAAGAAAATATACCTTAGTCGTGGGTGTGAACTTTACACAACACTCATGTGTAAGAAGTGGCACATTTTTCTACATTGTATAAATATAATTTAAGCCCTCACCTGTGCTGATTAACAGGAAATTAAATTTCAGAAATATTTCTGAGGGCTGTGCCTCTCCCTAGGATTGATTATACAACAATTCTGAACAAAGAACACTGGCTTGGATTGGGTTTCCTAGAAGAAGAGTTTGAGACAGGGATTCTTGTTCAAGTGATTTACTAGGGGAGTAATTTCTGGAGAAGGGTGTGGGAGATGCAGGATGGGACACAGAGTAAAAGGTTTGCAAGAATGTGATCTCAGCTGATTCTACAAGAAATATCTGGAGCGCAAGTTGGACCATAAAATTAGTTACCCAATGAGGCAACGGAGCCCGTCTTTTCTGTCCCTGTGTCAATTAGTTATTGGTCAAGGTGGGGGTACAGCCTCCCAGGTGAGGGGAATGACAATTTTCCAGAAGAAAGGGCAGTAGTGAGTGGTTGTCAATCAACACAGCTGAAGGGTGGTGCACTGATAGATCCACTACAGTCCACACCCTGCACCTAACAGCTTCACTTGCTTCTCACATTAAATTCACTTTGTCTAGGCATAGCTTCTCCTGCATCCTGGTTGGTCACAATTTCTGAGAAAACTTACAAGAGGAGGGTTTATGGAATGAAATATAGCCCAGGCTGTTGCACTTGGTCCTGAGCTGTAACTGATAGTCATCATCTCCCTATTCTGCCATTTAGACTTTCCTGATGACTTGGCTCACACTCTCATTCTCATGTTGTCCCGGTCACCAGACCCTTGTCAGGCCATGGTTGCTAAAATTGCCCATTTATAGTTCAACCGGGCATGAGAATACCAAGAGATGTTCCAGCGGATCACCTGAGTGCCAGACAGATTCCCTTCTGCCCTCATTAGGCAACAGCAGTCCTATCTCCTCATGATGATTAGTGTTAATTACTTCTGCCAAATTGCTCATGCACTTTTACCTGTGCCCTCTGGATTTGCTTAAGCTTCATCCAAGATATAGCGCACCCATTTTATGATTGATTACAGCTGGGCCCACTTGACATTTATAACTTGATGGGTTTGTCAGAATCCAACTTAATATGGAAAGAAGCAGCTACATGGTCTTTTAATGTGCTACGGTCAGACTCTCAGTTTCTACAGGATGATATGCCTTTGAAGTTTGAGGTACAATTCTTCCATTGTAAACTAATAGAACTTTCGTCCGGCATTTTCCTCTACCAAAGATACTTCTAGTAACATGTGATCAGCTAAGTCAAATGACCCAAGTGGCAAGGCTATTTATATTGCAGTCTGCTGCTGCTGCACAGCTCTTTCTTGCTCTGGGCACACTCAAAGCTGGCAGTCTTCCACATGTCAATAGATGAGACTACCACTCAATATCCAAAACAAAAAACACAAAGCCTAATTTATTGCTCACATAAGTATATGCTGGTCAGGCACAGTTTCCTCTAAGAAGAGCAGATTGCTAATCTTAGAGTTTGGGGAAAGCATGGAATTTCAAGGACTAGTCGATTTTCAGAGGCATGAGTGGGTTGATATAATCTTTAGAAGTGTGGTTACTCAGGTGAGACAGTTCATTGGTTGACATTCAGAAGTGTGTTCACTGGAATGAGTTATATCCTGACTGCCTTTTAGAAACAAGGAGTTGTCACTGAGTGGTTTGCTTGCAAAAAAAAGTATGGTCACTGATGTTTGTTGTTGATTGATTAAAAGGTTTTAAAACCAGTTCTGGTAATTACTTGTTATTAAGGGCATGGAATTCTCATTTATTGATTAGATGGGTTTAAAACAGATTCTGACTTGATACCACGGCCTCAGAAAACAGTCAGTCTTTTCATAAGAGTATAGGAATGTTTAACTTCTCGATTTTCCCTTTTGGTCTTCACTCAGCCAAGGCTTTCGGAGAGACCAACAAAAATTATCTAGATATTTACCACTATTGTTGATTTTCTTTGAAGATGAAGGTTCATTTGGAAAGGGCTAACTTTTAGTTCAAGTGTCAATCAACATGGTTTTTTCCTGTTTTTGTCTTTGAGTCATATACTGAATCATCTGTCAGGGCAGCAGCTGTGTAGATGCAGATGACTCTAGACAACAGATACCAAACAACTGTGAGAAAATGACTGGAAATATAAGAAGAATCTGAAAGGCACTCTGGACACATGGCACAAGATTTTTCAGGCCTAAGAAAACATATTTAAACAACTCCTTGAGTCTACCTTAGATAGCTAGGCTGTGTTTTCTTTTAGCTTATATGTAAATTGTTCCCTTTAACCTGGGCTGTTAATCTAAGTACAATATGAAATCAGGGACTAGATTTTGTGCATCTATGATGTAATCTCTGAACCTCTTCATGAATTTGTTTTTCTACTCTATAAGAGGTTCTTGCTTAAGGAATTTAGATATAGCAGCCTGTTAGCTGAGGATACGCTAAAGCATTTCCTTTCACTTCTACTATCTCCTTTGCGGTAGGTCTCTACCTTTACCAATGGTGATTTCTTTGGGTAGCATCAAGACATTGAACATACCAGCTCCCAGTTCATATATTTACTCTCTTATTTTTAGCAATTTGACATGCCTAGAGAAGGTCACATTTCAGTAAGTTGAGTTAATTTGACTTTCGGTCTAGGAATTGAATTCTACAAGAGCATGGACTACTGTACTGTAAGAGAATTAATATAGCCTAGAGGAAACATCATAAATGTATACTGTTTATTCCATGTGAATGCAAACTACTTCCGATTCTCCTTCTTGAATGACTCAGAAATAATGCATTATCAGATCAATAGCTGCAAACCACGTACCCAAGATTGTATTATTCTGCTCTAGTAATACCAAATCCAACACAGCAGATGTAATGGGGGCCTGTTGTTATTATTATTATTATTATTATTTGAGATGGAGTATCACTGTCGCCCAGGCTGGAGTGCAGTGGCGCAATCTCAGCTGACCGCAACCCCTGCCTCCCGGGTTCAAGCGATTCTCCTGCCTCAGCCTCCCAAGTAGCTGGGATTTACTGGCATGCACCACCAGACTCAGCCAATTTTTGTATTTTAAATAGAGACGAGGTTTCACCATGTTGGCCAGGCTGGTCTCAAACTCCTGATCTCAGGTGATCTGCCCGCCTTGGCCTCCCAAAGTGCTGGGATTACAGGCATGAGCCACCATGCCCAGCATGGGGCGGTATTATTTGTAATAATTCATCTAGTCTTTACATGTGGCAGATTGGTCAGTTAAATGGAGTTACGATGGGACAACCACCACTGAATCCTGCACATATTTGAGGGTGGCATCAATTTCTGTTAATGCCCTAGTACAGTATTATTTTCTTTTTTTGTTTTGTTTTTTAGTATTATTTTCAAAATAGCTTTATTGAGATATAATTAACATACAATAATATGCACATACAATATTTTGACATATGTATACACCTATGAAACCATAACCATAATCAAGATAATGAACATATCCATCACCATCCAAAAGTTCCTCATGTCTATTGCATCCCTTCATCTGAACCCTCTCTTCCTCTTCCATCCCCTGGCAACCACAGATCTTCTTTCAGATTATTTTGCATTTCTAGAATTTTATATAAATGAAATCATACAGTGATTTTTGTCTCTTTTCTTCACTCAGCGTAAGTGAGGCTTATCCATATTGCTGTGTGCAATAGTTCATTCATTTTTATTGCTGAGTGGTATTCCACTGTATGGATACCACAATGTGTTATTCCGTTGATAGGCAAGGCTCTCTTTCTCCGTCTTTTCCAGTTTTTTACTATTACAAATAAAGCTGTTATGAACATTTATGTACAAGTCTTTGTGTGTCTGTAAGTTTAAAGTGGGTATCTAGCAGACAACATATAGTTGGGTCTTCCTTTTTCATCTTGTCTGAAAATTTCTGCCTTTCAATTGAGGTGTTTGGACCATTTATATTTATGTGATCACCGGTATCACTGGATTTAAATCTACCATCTTGCTATTTGTTTTCTTTTCTTTTTTTTTTTTTTGGAGACGGCGTCTCACTCTGTTGCCCAGGTTGGAGTGCAGTGGCATGATCTCGGCTCACTGCAACCTCCATCTCTCGGGTTCACGCCATTCTCCTGCCTCAGTCTCCTGAGTAGCTGGGATTACAGGCCCCTGCCACCACACCTGGCTAATTTTTTGTATTTTTAGTAGAGATGGGGTTTCACTATATTAACCAGAATGGTCTCGATCTCCTGATCTCGTGATCTGCCCACCTTGGCCTCCCAAAGTGCTGGGATTACAGGTGTGAGCCACCGCGCCCAGCCACTATTTGTTTTCTATTTGTCTCTTATGCTTTTTCTTTTCTTCCTTTTTTGTCTTCTTTCAGATTGAGTATATTATTCCATTTTGTTTTCTGTCACCACATTAGCTATAACCCTTTGTAGCATTATTTTAGTATGTTGGGGTTTATTGCATACATCTTTTATTGACTACTTTGAAGTAATGTTCTACTACTTTATGTACTGTATGAGAACTTTACAGCAGTTGTATTCCAATTTCTCCCCTCCTGGCCTTTGTGCTTTTGTTATTCTACATTTCACTTTGAAATACATTATACATCCTATAATACATTTCTTTTGTTTTGTTTTTTTGAGACGGAGTCTCACTCTGTTGTCCAGGCTGGAGTGCAGTGGCCTAATCTGGGCTCACTGCAAGCTCCGCCTCCCGGGTTCACACCATTCTTCTTCCTCAGCCTCCCGAGTAGGTGGGACTACAGGCACCTACCACCAAGCCTGGCTAATTTCTTTTTGTATTAATGGTAGAGACTGGGTTTCACCATGTTAGCCAGATGGTCTCGATCTCCTGACTTCGTGATCCGCCTGTCTCAGCCTCCCAAAGTGCTGGGATTACAGGTGTGAGCCACCGTGCCTGGCCTACTTTTTGTTTTAAACAATTCTCTTAAAGACATCTAAATCTCTCTCTCCCTCTCCCTCTCTCCCTGTTCCCCTTTCATTGGAAACAGAGTCTTGCTCTGTCACCAAGGCTAGAGTACAGTAGCACAATCCTAGCTCACTGTAACCTCAAACCTCCTGCCTCAGCCTCCCAAGTAGTAGTAGCTAAGGCATGCACCACACCAGGTTAATTGTTTTTTTTTTTTTTTAGAAGTGTGATCTTGCTATGTTTCCAGGCTGGTCTTGAACTCCTGGCCTCAAACAATCCTTTTGCCTTGGCCTCCCCAAGTGGTGGGATTACAGTTTGAGCCACTGTGCCCAGTCTTCGCTTTCTTTTTTTGAGGTAGAGTCTCGCTTTGTCACCCAGGCTGGAGTGCAGTGGCGCAATCTTGGCTCACTGCAAGCTCCGCCTCCCGGGTTTACGCCATTCTCCCGCCTCAGCCTCCCGTGTAGCTGGGACTAGAGGCGCGCACCACCATGCCCGGCTAATTTTTTGTATTTTTTAGTAGAGACGGGGTTTCACCATGTTAGCCAGGATGGTCTCGATCTCCTGATCTCGTGATCCGCCCGCCTTGGCCTCCCAAAGTGCTGGGATTACACGCGTGAGCCACCGCGCCTGGCCTGCTTTCTTTCTTTAATGAATTGATGGCACTCAGCAATAGCCACCCAATTCTTTGGTCCAGACAATTACTGTTTTTCTCATATTTCTCAAGTGTCCAAGAGTTTTTTTTAGCTACTGCATCCCTTTCCACCATAACCTATCCCAGTTAAACACAGGTGAAAGTCTGAGCTTTCACCTGCTGTAGCACTGTTACAGGAGGTCAGGAACTGTCAATATTCTTTCTACTGCCAGCATTGGTGTCCTTGTCATCCTCCAGCTGGTGAGTGATCTCACTCCAGAATCCCTTGGAGACTGCTTTCTATGATCACTTCTGGTGCCAAATGTTTTTTTCAGTTTGAGTTCCCTAGAAATGAACCAAAATGAGGGTGCTAGTTCAAGTCAGTTCAAGTCATTAATTGGGGAAGAGCTCTCAGGAGAAGCAGAGTTAGGAAGCAAGATAGGGTAGGGGGAAAAAGCTAAGCAAGAACTTGGTCTTGGCTGGAGACCAGCTTTAGACTGATTCCACAGGGAGACTCTTGAGGACAAACTGTATCCCACTTAAATTCAGAGAACTTATCTTTTATCCCTGTGTCAGTTGATCAGTCAATCACTGGCAAGGAGTGGGTATTGGCGAACAGCCTCCTATGCAAAGGGGACTCCTATTTGACTGAGGGAAATTCCCTGAAGGAAAGGGTAGTTGTAAGTTGTTATCAACCAACATTTATAACAGCTGGGAAACGGGTGCCCCGGTAGGTGAAGAGACATGGGCAGGGCATCAACAGTATGCAGTACAGTAACTGCCCTGAATGTTTAGGGATGTGCCTCTGATCTCCAGTCTACCCTTGTCCCAATCCTATTGTTTAAGCTCACATGGTCTTTTGAGGGTGAGCTACACTGATGCTTTTATCTCAAGCTTGGGCTTGGGAGTCTTGGCAAGGTTGGTAGCTTCCACATTATGGCCATGTTCCCCAACACTGCAGTCATTCTTCATCAAGTTTCTCCCAAACTCTCGCAGAATATGGTTCCTTATACTCATGGTACCAAACAGACCTGCATCTTTGTCCCATCTCAAGGGAAACACAAAGCAAACCTCTCTTCTGAATGCCTCTTTTATAAATAAGAAAATTGAGGCTCAGGGAGGCTAAATGAATTTTGCAACAAGGCTGAAAAAGGTAGAGCCAGGACCACACTTAGGTGTTGACTTACAGGCCTTCCACTATATCAGGGAGGCAAACTATGGTCCATGAGCCAAGCCCATCTTCCCCCTTCCCCTACCTGTATTTTAAGCAAAGCTTTATTGGAACACAGCCATGCTCTCATGTCTGTGTATTGTCTATGGCTACTTTCACATTATAATGGCAGTTGTTAGTTGTTAGTAGTTGTTACAGAGAGAGTATGACCTGCAAAGTCAAAAATATTTACCATCTGTAAATATTTCGGCTACATTATGCTGCTTCTGGGAACCTCCACAGACTTCTTCTAAGACTCAGTTATTCTAAGACTTTAGTTGGAGGAGGGATTCTCCCTGATAGTGACACAGCATAAGGTAGGTCTTGAAAACATACTTTCTTCTATACTAACAAGAAATTAGGGCAGCTCTAGTGCTACTTAGCTGAAAGAGATTTCAAAAAGTCCTGGGGAGAGCTGGATGTGGTGTCATGTGACTGTAGTATCAGCTACTTGGGAGGCTGAGGCAGGAAGATCACTTGAACCCACGATTTTGTCTCAGAAAAAATAAAAACAAAAAAGCCTAGAAAGAAAGAGGGATGAATCAGCTTAAAAGATAGTCCTTAAAAATAATAATGAAAATACTGTGGATCAGGCCGGGCGCGGTGGCTCAAGCCTGTAATCCCAGCACTTTGGGAGGCCAAGACGGGCGGATCACGAGGTCAGGAGATCAAGACCATCCTGGCTAACCCGGTGAAACCCCGTCTCTACTGAAAATACAAAAAATTAGCCGGGCGAGGTGGCGGCGCCTGTAGTCCCAGCTACTCGGGAGGCTGAGGCAGGAGAATGGCGTAAACCCGGGAGGCAGAGCTTGCAGTGAGCCGAGATCCGGCCACTGCACTCCAGCCTGGGCGACAGAGTGAGACTCCATCTCAAAAAAAAAAAAAAAAAAAAAAAAAATACTGTGAATCTTCCAATTCAGAAATCTGCAGCGTTTGTGAATGAATGAATATTGGTATGTACAAAGGAAAGCTCTGGAAGGATACAGACATTTGGTGGGTGGTGGAAGGAAAGGTATTTAACTCTTTATTTCTTCTATATTGTTTGAGTATGTGTATATATATAGTATATGTACTTTTTGCAATTAAAAAACCACACAAACACACACAATGAGAAAGAGAGAGAGAGAGAGACCTACCCCCTCCAAGTGGTATTTAAGAAAATAATCTTTCTAGAATGATGGATGCAGCTGTGTTCATAGTGGATGGTTGACTTAATGACCTCACTTGCCCCTGGCATTCATCCCATGATTAATAGGCTGCCTCAAACTCCTCAGGCTCTGTGTTCCTTTATGAGCAGGGAGCTGGAAGAATCATTCAGAATAAAGTAAGTATTACAATTTCTGCAGAGGCAAATGAATTGCATAGTTGTGTTTGGAGATACAATTGCAACTCTCTTCCCATTTCTCAATAAGCTAATATGAAGACTCAGTTGTGGATGTCAGAAACCCAATCAAGAAATATTTCACCTTTTTTTCAGAATTGCTTCAAGATATAAAGGGATGGCTGGCTTTTTTTTTTTATTAGAAAAAATACAAATAATACATGAGCATTGTAAAACATTCAAACAATACTCATGTGTATAAAATAAAAAGTGAAAGTTCTCCCTTCAAATTACACTCACCAGGGTAATAACTGCATATAATTTGACACTAGAATACCTGTAAATAAGTATTTACAGGTATTTCCATTCATTTTCAAATATTCATCATTAAACAAAATGGCATCAGGCTACAGATAAAAAAGCATTTTTATTTTCACTTAATTTATCTTGGGCCATGGAATATATAGGTATATTTAGATTCATCTCATTCTTTTTATGGGCGAACAATATTCCACTGTGAGTGTACTACTTTTTTTTTTTTGAGACAGTTTTGCCCTTGTTGCCCAGGCTGGAGTGCAGTGGCGTGATCCCAGCTCACTGTAACCTCTGCCACCTGGGTTCAAGCGATTCTCTTGCCTCAGCCTCCTGAGTACAGGCGCCTCCTTCATGCCCAGCTAATTTTTTGTGTTTAGTAGAGACCAGGTTTCACCATGTTGGTCAGGTTGGTCTCAGGTGATCCACCCACCTCGGCCTCCCAAAGTGATGGGATTACAGGCATAAACCACCGCACCCAGCCCAACAATGTCTCCACTTTTAGACATGTAAGTTGGTCCTCTTTTGTGTTGTTTGTGTTGTAGTGCTGCAACACTAAATATCTTTTTTTTTTTTTTTTTTTTGAGATGGAGTCTTGCTCTGTTGCCCAGGCTGGAGTGTAATGGTGTGATCTCGGTTCACTGCAACCTCTGCCTCCTGGGTTCAAGCGATTCTCCTGCCTCAGTCTCCCCAGTAGCTGGGATTACAGGCACATACCACCATGCCTGGCTAATTTTTGTATTTTTAGTACAGACGGGGTTTCACCATGTCAGCCAGGCTGGTCTTGAACTCCTGACCTTGTGATCCGCCTGCCTTGGCCTCCCAAAGTGCTAGGATTACAGGCGTGAGCCACTGTGCCCGGCAATACTGAATATCTCTGTACACAAATATTAGGACAGTGTATACAAACATTTCTTCTGGACATATTCAAAAGGTTATGCACACTTAATTTTAACAGATATTAAAATTGTTCTCTATAAAAAGGTTGTACAACTTAGAACCTTATCCCTAATTTATACTTTCTCATTGTTTATTTCACATTTTCCTAATTACCATCTAGGTTGAGGATCTTTTCATATTTATTGGCCATTCATGTTGCTTCTTTTGTGAATTGTTTTTCTTAAGTCTTTGGTCTTTTTTTTGTTTTGTTTTTTGAGACAGAGTCTGTCTCTGTTGCCCAGGCTGGAGTGCAGTGACACAATCTTGGCCTACTGCAACCTCCGCCTCCTGGGTTCCAGCAATTCTTCTGCCTCAGCCTCCCGAGTAGTACAGGCGCCTGCCACCACGCCCAGCTAATTTTTTGTATTTTTAATAGAGACGGGGTTTCACCATATTCGCCTGGCTGGTCTCGAACTCCTGACCTCTTGATCTGCCCGCCTCGGCCTCCCAAAGTGTTGGGACTACAGGCGTGAACCCCCGCCCTGCCGGGTCTTTTAAAATGATATTGTCTCCCCCCGTCCCCCTCCCATTGGTTTGTAGGAATATCTTTTAAGTTATAGATATTAACTTTTTCCTGTTTTCTGTCTATAAGGTCCAAAATAGTAACTATTTCTATAGTTGAAACATCCTCAACTTACATTTATTGTGGAGCATGAGAATGACTTTCACCACATAGAGACTTGTAATCTTATGTAGTCAAATCTGTCACGTCTTTTCTTATACTGCTTCTGGGTTCCCTGTCACACTTAGAAACACATCTCTTCCAAAAATTACAAAAAAAATTTTTAACTTTGTCTTCCATGTTTGTATCTTTTTTTTTCTTTTTTTGAGACGGAGGTTTGCTTTTGTTGCCCAGGCTGGAGTGCAATGGCGCGATCTCGGCTCACGGCAACCTCCGCCTCCCGGATTCAAGCGATTCTCCTGCCTCAGCCTCCAGAGTAGCTGGGATTACAGGCGCCCGCCACAACGCCCCGCTAATTTTGTATTTTTAGTACAGACGGAGGTTTCTCCATGTTGGTCAGGCTGGTCTCGAACTCCCGAGCTCAGGTGATCCTCCCGCCTTGGCTTCCCAAAGTGCTGGGATTACAGGCGTGAGCCACTGCGCCCGGCCGATTCTTACATCTTTAACCCAACCATATACTATTTTTGTGAAGGATGGAAGTAAGGCTCCCCTCAAGTTAATTTTTCTCCAATCTGGCTTGCAGGAAAGGGGTTTCTGAGGGGATTTTACCGAGTAACGTAGGGAAACGGCTGCCTGCCGACCTACCCCTTTTTGACACCCACACGTGCTCGGCACCTTACATACACTGCGTGATTTTATCCTAAAGCGAGTTTTTAAATCCCAGTGTGTAGACAGAGAAACTGGGCGTCACATAATGTAAGTGACCTCCACAGTCCGCATCGGAACAGACCTGGACGATCCCAGACACAAGCACTGAGCACAAGGAACCCGGCGCCGCGCCCGCTTTCCAACCTCTCGCGACAGTTGTACGTCATCCGAGAGCGCCGTGGAAGTCGCGCAGCCGGCGTCGCGCCAATCTTCGCTCGTAGGTGCTGTCTCACCGGTGAGACCTGGAAGTCGGCGGGTCTCGCGTTTTGTCGGACCTGCAGCCCCTGGCCTCTTGCCACCATGGAGTACCTAATCGGTATCCAAGGCCCCGACTATGTCCTTGTCGCCTCCGACCGGGTGGCCGCCAGCAATATTGTCCAGATGAAGGACGGTGAGAGGAAGCCCGGGAGGCCCCGCGAGGCCTGGGGTGTCGGGGCGGCCAGAGGGAGTTTGTCGGGGGTTGAATGTGTACCACGGAGGATCGAAGAGGTGGAAGCCGGCCTGCCCCGCCCATACTTACTTAATTAATTAATTTATATTTTTCGAGATAGGAGTTTCGCTCTTGCTGCCCAGGCTCTAGTGCAATGGCGCTATCTCGACTCACCACAATCTCACTCTCCTGGGTTCAAGCGATTCTCGTGCCGCAGCCTCCCGAGTAGCTGGTATTATAGGCATGCGCCACCACACCCGGCTAATTTTTATATTATTAGTAGAGATGGGGGTTTCTCCATATTGGTCGGGCTGCTCTCGAACTTCCGACCTCAGGTGATCCGCCGTCTCGGCCTCCCAAAGTGCTGGGATAACAGGCTTGAGCCGCCGTGCTCGGCTTTTTTTTTTTTTTTATAATAACGGAAGAAACAGGCAGACAAGTCTGGGACCTTGGCATTTGCTCCTCCCGGGCTCCTAGGTCAGTGCTCTGCTCTGGCCTTCGCTAAATGCTTCTTGCTTGGTGAGAGTTGCCTAAAGGGAATCTGTTTATAAATGTTTAAGCGCCTGCCCAGAACCTGGCTCTTTAGATCCCCGAATCTCTTATAAAAAGTTTCCTGTTGTCGCTAGTAACGAGGTTAGTTTGTTGGCGACATAAGGTGGGATCCTGGGGACAGTCAGACTGTGGTAACAGAAGCTTGTCATTTTCCTTCCGCTGCCCGTATCTCCCCTTGGCTCCCGATTCTTCTTTTTCAGCTTTCCAGGGCAATGGCTGCCAGGTTTTCCTTATATTTAAGTAGTTAGTTAATGGAGTTAGGAGATTGGAGCCCTGTCATTTATTTGCCTTATGACTTTGATTAAGTTATTTCGCAGTGCTCAGATTTCCTCATCTTTAAGATTAGCAATACCAAACTCACAGACTTGTCGGGAGGATTGCGTAAATGAGTTATGCGCAAATCCTTCTCACTAGACAGGTACTTAATAATACTAAGCATACACAGGTGCCCAAACATTTGTCAAATGAACATTAAGTCATCTGAACCAAAGCTTAATACTTTTTCAACAGTAGCACGTCTTTGATCAATTAAGGAAAACAAACTTAGATTCTGCAGGAAAAACAACCAAAATCTTCTTAAAATTATGTGTTGAGTAATTTACTATAGAGAGACGGTATAGTATAGTAGTTAGGGGCAAAATATCTGGACTCACTGCATAGGTTGAACCCAGGTTCTGCCGCATGTGACCTGAAGCAAATTTCTCCAACTCCGTACCCTAAAGCTAGCATCCATAAGGTGGTGATGTAATAGCACCTATCTTAAAAGGTTAATGAATTGATGTAAATCGCTTAACACAGCACCTGATACTTTATGAAATATGATGATTAGTTTGTAGAAGTTTTGTTTGTAAGCTAGTCCTCCCAAAGGAGTGAATTTGTTTTGAGAGTAAATTTGTCCATTATTTTGAATACTGAGGTCTTTGACAAGCAAGTGATTTTAGCATTAAGTCGTGTCTAGGTAGAACAATAATCATTACCTTTACAGGTCTTTTGTTTCATCCCAAAAATGTATGTGAAATCACATTGAGAAGAAGAATATTCTTCTGTCGCCCAGGCTGGAGTGCAGTGGCGCGATCTCGGCTCACTGCAAGCTCCGCCTCCCGGGTTTACGCCATTCTCCTGCCTCAGCCTCTCGAGTAGCTGGGACTACAGGCGCCCGCCATCTCGCCCGGCTAGTTTTTTGTATTTTTTAGTAGAGACGGGGTTTCACCATGTAGACCAGGATGGTCTCGATCTCCTGACCTCATGATCCACCCGTCTCGGCCTCCCAAAGTGCTGGGATTACAGGCTTGAGCCACCGCGCCCGGCCGAGAAGAAGAATATTCTTTAAGCCTACTTATGTACACAGTACTTTTAGTCATTATAGGGGATGCAGTATATTACTTATAACCCATAGAAGAGTCCAAGAATTAAGAAAACAAGGAAATGAATACTGCAAGTTGATTTTATATGATAAAAGAAGTATTACTAGTTAGTATTGGGTTGGTTTTTAAATTAATGAGTTCAAGAGGAAATCCTAAGTAATAAAAGAAAGATCACTATGGTGTGGGAGAAAGATGAATTTGAGTTAGTTCTTGAAAAATAGTTGGAAATAATTGCACTCCACACATTCTGATTTTCCCTATAGTCTTTCCTGGTATAAAAACATTTATAATATAAATTTTAGTATTGTATGATGACTTATTTATTTATTTTTGAGATGGAGGCTCGCTCTGTCACCCAAGCTGGAGTGCAATGGCGCGATCTTGGCTCACTGTGACCTCCGCCTCCTGGGTTCAAGCTATTCTCCTGCCTCAGCTTCGCCAGTAGTTGGGATTACAGGCCCCCGCCACCACGTCCCGCTAATTTTTGTATTTTTAGTAGAGACGGGGTTTCACCAGGTTGGCCAGGCTGGTCTCAAACTCCTGACCTCAGGTGATCCACCTGCCTTGACTTCCCAAAGTGCTGAGATTATAGGCATGAGCCACTGTGCCCGGCTGTATGATGACTTTTTTCTAATCATTCATTTCATGATGGAGCTTGTTTAGAGTAGGCAAAAATGCTGAAAAAATAATAACCTTCTGGGACTCCTTTCTCCAAGTTTAAATGATAATACAACTTCTAATCAATTGTCCAGTATATCACTTTGTAGAAACATTTTGATACTAGAGAGTAGACATTTGCTGAGGACTGTCACCTTATTAAGCGGTACCAACTTGTGGTTTGCTTATGTGCTGCATTTCATGTCTCTTCTCTTGGCCTATGTAGAATTGCTTTTAAGTTACTCGGAGTACTCCAGCCCACACAGAATTCTCTCTTTTCTGAATTCCTATAGCATGTATGATCTGAACTACATTATCTAACACTGAGTATCGTAATATTGGACATGTATAGAATTCATTAGTTTTTCTCCCTTATGAGTTAGACAGGGGTAAGTGACGTTATTAACATTTCACACATCTGGAAACTGGGGCTTAGAGAGGACAAGTCATTTGCGGAAGTTCAGGGTGCCAAGTCCACGTCATAACCAAGGTCTCTTGGATTCTAGTCCGGTAGGTTTTCCACAGTATGACATGCTAGTGTTCATTTTCCACAGTATGACATGCTAATGTTCATTTTCCACAGTATGACATGCTAATGTTCATTTTCCACAGTATGACATGCTAATGTTCATTTTGTTGTCCATTTGTTTCCTGTATGTGGGTCTTGTAAGTTCCTTGTCAAGAATCAGAAATTCCCCAGAGCTACACAGGCAGGTTCCTGTACAACTCAGGGGTCTCTTAGTATCTATCTCTTGTGTTTTCATTAAATATGTTGCCTTCTGCTACTCATTGGACATAGTGTTTAAAAAACATTTTTGGCCTTGTATTAAGCTAATTTTAAAACTGAACAGGTTACTGCCTAGATTTTTAGCCTTTCTTCTAAGTGTGACATAAGTTCTTTGTAAGCAAGCTCCCCCCTCAAATAAAAATAGCTTTTTTCTTATTATAATAATATTG
>NW_016807982.1:3306127-3317498 GCF_001698545.2 Rhinopithecus bieti | reverse complement strand
AATGTTTTCTTATAAAAATGAGGCATGTTAAGTATAGAAGTTTTAGGGATACCAATAAGCAAAAAGAAGGGAACAAAAACTGCCCATACTCTTACCACTGGCAAGCACTTAGAATATACCCTTCTGCTCCTTTTTTTTGCATAGATAATATAAGTGAATGTTTTTCTCTTATTAACAAGTTTGCAAACTAAGTCTTTTTTTTTTTTTTTTTTGAGACGGAGTCTCGTTCTGTCGCCCAGGCTGGAATGCAGTGGCCGGATCTCAGCTCACTGCAAGCTCCGCCTCCTGGGTTTACGCCATTCTCCTGCCTCAGCCTCCCCAGTAGCTGGGACTACAGGCGCCCGCCACCTCGCCCAGCTAGTTTTTTGTATTTTTTAGTAGAGACGGGGTTTCACCATGTTAGCCAGGATGGTCTCGATCTCCTGACCTTGTGATCCGCCCATCTCGGCCTCCCAAAGTGCTGGGATTACAGGCTTGAGCCACCGCGCCCGGCCACTAACAGTCTTTAATGTAGCCTGTATAATAAATAAAAGTGTGTTTGTTCAGGAGTTTTGAGGCAATTTGGTACTATCTACAGGTGCATTTTGTGTGTTTTTTCCCTCCAAGTCTAAGAAGCCATATTACTGGTATCTACAACTCTGAAACACTTGTAAAGTATTTGACAGTAGCATTTTGTTCTTTAAATCCTATTAAAGGATTTTGACATTTCAGAAGCTTTCAAACAGGAAACATGTCTCCCAGGGAAGATTATTCAGCACTATTTGAAAAATGAAAAGTGAAAGTGAGAGTGAGATAGGAAGATTTAGGCCTTTTCTGAAGCTGCAGACTGAATGTGGAGTTTTCTACCTTAGGCAATAACTGTAACCCGAATATTTATCTATCTAATCTGAATAAGTCTGGTTCAGCTAGATAAGATTAGAGTATTAGGATTTTTGTGAGGTATTTTAAGTAGCTTACTGTCAAAATATTCACTAGAATTTTGCTTTGGCAATCGTTTTAATTTTCTCTTTTCTTTGGAAATGGAATTTATTTACTTTTTAAAGTGATTAATATTCTCAGTTGATTTTCTGTTCTTTCTTGAGATGGTTCCTTAATTTTAATTGTAGCATCAGTCCCTTTCGTATATACTTTTGTGTGTGTATAAGTATAATAACTAACATTTGTAGTTGTGGAAACATTTTAGGGCTTTGTTATCATGAGCCTAAAGATAATTGCCATTGGCTGGATTCCTTCAGTTTCTTCTGTTCTGTTCCTTGCATTTCAAATGCTTTTAAATGCTTTAAGTTGTATTTTTAATTGGTAGCTTTCATGTATATTCTTCAACTGAAATTGACACTACACAATATGCTGATGGTTTAACATGAAGAATGAAAGATAAATTGATACCATTACCTATTAAAATCTTCTAAAAGCAATAATTAGTGAAATTATTCAATATACAGTCGTCCCTTGGTATCTGTAGGGATTGTTTCCAGAGCCCCTGCAGATACCCAAATCTATAGAAGCTTAAAGTTCCCTATATACATGGTATAGTATTTGCATATTACCTATGCAGATACTCCTGTGTACTTCAAATCATCTCTAGATTATTTATAATACTTAATATGACATAAATGCTATGTAAATAGTTGTTATACTGTATTGTTTAGGGAATAATGACCAGAGAAAAAGTCAGTACATGTTCAGGATAGATGCAAGCATCCATTTTTTTTTTTTTTCTGAATAATTTTGATCCATAGGTGGTTGAATTGTGGATTCGGAATCTACAGATATGGAAGGCCAACTGTAGTAATTAATAAACCTGTTTATGGTTGCATAAATAATGACAGTCAATTTCTGTTAAGGCAGTTTCTAACACAGTTTTTTTTTTTGAGCAGATCATGACAAGATGTTTAAGATGAGTGAAAAGATATTACTGCTGTGTGTTGGAGAAGCTGGAGACACTGTACAGTTTGCAGAATATATTCAGAAAAACGTGCAACTTTATAAGATGCGAAATGGTGGGTAAGACGAGTTTTGGTTGGCATATTACTAGTTTACTAGGGCTGCCATTGCAAAAGTCACAGACTGGGTGGCTTAAACAACA
The DNA here is from genome assembly GCF_001698545.2 of Rhinopithecus bieti. NCBI lineage: Eukaryota > Metazoa > Chordata > Mammalia > Primates > Cercopithecidae > Rhinopithecus > Rhinopithecus bieti. The sequence goes on along the minus strand of NW_016807982.1, from coordinate 3,315,412 downwards.
GAAATGTGTTTCTCACAGTTGTGGACGTTAGAAGTCAAAGATTAAGGTGTTGGCAGGGTTGATTTCTGAGGTCTGTCTCCTTGGCTTGCAGATGGCCATCTTCTCCCTGTGTCTTCATGTGATTTTTCTGTCTGTACTGTGTCCAGATTTCCTCTTCTAAGAATACCAGTCATATTGGATTAGGAATTCATTTTAATTTAATAACCTCTTAAGGATCCCTTCTCCAAATACAGTTATATTCTAAAGTACTAGGGATTAAGACTTCAACATACGAATTTTTGGAGGACAAAATTCAGCCTATCACAATTGGTTTGTCTTTAAATTTGAACTGAAAAATAATATTCTTTAAGACTTAATGTGGTCATATTTTCATTTGAGTTTTCTGTGTTTAAGAAGTTGTCCAGACCCTAAAGATTCTAATCCTTCATAAAAGATTTTCTACAAAAATCCTAGAGCAGAGAACTATTGTAACACTGATAGTTGGCAGATATAACACCATCGGGCTGGCGTGATGACTCACACCTGCAGTCCCAGCAACTGGGGAGGCAAAGGTGGGAGGATCACTTGAGACCAGGAGTTTAAGACTAGCCTGAGCAATGTAGTGACACCTCATCTCTACAAAAAAAAAAAATTTTTTTTTTGAAATGGAGTTTTGCTCTCATTGTCCAGGCTGGAGTGCAATGGCACGATCTCGGCTTACCGCAACCTCCGCCTTCCAGGTTCAAGCAATCGTCCTGCCTCAGCCTCCCAAGTAGCTGGGATTACAGGCGTGTGCCACCATGCCTGCCTAATTTTGTATTTTTATTAGAGATAGGGTTTCTCCATGTTGGTCAGGCTGGTCTCAAACTCCCAACCTCAGGTGATCCACTCACCTCGGCCTCCCCAAGTTCTGGGATTACAGGTGTGAGCCACCACGCCCAGCCTGCTACAAAAATTTTTTTAAAAATTAGCTGAGTGTGGTGGCATGCACCTGTAGTCCTAGCTACTCAGGAGGCTGAGGCAGGAAGATCGTTTGAGCCCAGGAGGTCGAGGCTGCAGTGAGTTACGATTTTGCCACTGTACTCTGGGAGGCAGGAAGATTCTGTCTCTCAAAAAAAATTTTTAAACCAACCAAAAAAAAAAAAAAAAAAAAAAAACTAACACCCTCTTGGAGGTAGGGATGGTAGTATCAGACTTTTTAAGTGTTAGATATTTCAGAGGATGTGGTTTGAGTTTAAAAGTATCTGAATCCGGCCACGCACAGTGGCTAACAGCTGTAATCCCAGCACTTTGAGAGGCTGATATGGGAGGATCACTTGAGGTCAGGAGTTTGAGACCAGCCTAGGCAACAAAGCAAGACCCTGGCTCTATAAAAAATAAAAAAATTAGCCGGGTGCAGTGGTGCACACCCATAGTCTCGGCTACTCAGGAAGCTGAAGCGGGAAGATCGCTTGAGCCCAGGAGTTCAAGGTCTCAGTGAGCCGTGATAGTGCCACTGCACTCCAGCCTGTGCGACAGAGTGAGACCCTGTCTCAAAACAAGCGAACAAAACAATCTGAATCTCAGCATTAAAAAACCTAAGTAAACCTTGGCTTTACTATTTTTTATGTGATAAGTCATTTATTTTCTCTTGGCCTTTATTTTCCTTATCTCTAAAATGAATTATAATACTAATGAATAATACATATGTAAATGTTCTGTAAACTTAAAGTATTGTGTAACTAACTGTAAGTATTTACTGTGTCTTCAAAGGGTTCTACCTTACTCTCTGGTAGGTTTCCTTCTAGAGAGATAACTAGGACTTTTGTGAAGTATTTTGTGAGCGCTCTCTGGGGCTAATGAACTGTTATCCACTGGGAAAGCCTCCCTAGCAAACAATACTAGCCACTAGGCCTCTGATCCAGGAACGTTTGTAGTGGTGGTCTGGAAGAGAAAACCTTATTTCCACTTACTTCACAGTTCAATGACAATGTTATACACTGCACTGGTATAATATGGAGCTATGAAGGAACTTAATTTGAATACACTTGCATGTGTAAAATGACCAAAGATCTATTCACATAGTTTTTTGGGCAGTGGTTTATCATTTGTATTCAATTCCATAAATATTTTTGAGGGCCTCTTCTATGTTAAACATTCTGCTTAATACTTCAGAGAATTCAAAGATGAGTAAGGCTTAGTCCCAACATTCAGGAACATAAAGCACATGGCACTTAGGTTTATGCAAGTTTAGAATATTTCAGGAATTCTGCTTTTTTTCCCAGTGGTTCCACTTTTTGCCTGCATAACAAATGAGGCATGTCAGTAATGCTTCTGAAGTCCAGTAGGTACTGTATTACTTCACTGGCTGTCCTGAGAGAGGGAGAGGAGTGAACAAGAGGAGCAAGAGTTGTTTGTTACTTGGGTTTTAGGGTCTAAAGTCAGTGCACAGAACAAAAACTATTTGGTTAAAATTGCCAAGTACAGTTTTGTGTATGTAACTCTATATAGTAATTCTTATATAAGTTAAAGGACTGAGCTAAAATAAGGGAAAGAAAGAGAAAATCTTTATGTAGATAATCAGGCTTGACTTTTCTGCCTTTAGGATAATAGTCAGATCGTTAGAGATGTTTAAGGAGTTAGGTAAAGAATTGAATAGTATTTCCACTTGTCCAGGTTCCTTCTTTGTTTTTTTTTTTTATTCTTTTTTGAGCCAGGGTCTCGTTCTATTGCTCAGATTGGAGTGCAGTGGCGCAGTCTCAGCCTACTGCAATTTCCAACTCCTGGGCTCAAATGATTCTCGTGCCTCAGCCTCCTGAGTAGCTGGGATTACAGACATGCACCACCATGCCTGGCTAATTTTTTGTATTTTAAGTAGAGATGGAGTTTCGCTATGGTGGCCAGGCCGCTCTTAAACTCCTGTCCTCAAGTGATCCACCCACCTGGGCCTCCCAAAGTGCTCTGGGATTACAGGTGTGGACCACTGTGCCTAGCCTCTTTTTTAAATTTTTTTTGTTATTATTTTTGTTGTTGTTGTTGTTGAGACAGGGTCTCACTCCTGTCGCCTAGGCTGGAGTGCAGTGGCACAGTCATGGCTCATTGCAGCTTCGACTTCCCAGGCTCAGGTGATCCTTCCACCTCAGCCTCCCAACTACCTGGGAAAACAGGTGTGCACCACCACCCCTGGCTAATTTTTATATTTTTAGTAGAGATGAGGTTTCACCATGTTGCCCAGAATGGTCTTAAACTACTGGGCTCAAGTGATCTGCCTGCGTCAGCTTCCCCAAGTGCTGTGATTACAGGCATAAGCCACTGCGCCTGGGCAAGGGTTGCGTTCATTATGATTTAATACGCACTAATAGACCTGTGAGGATAAAGTACAATAATACATGTGAAAACACTCAGCATAGACCCTACAACATAGTTGCTGCTCAATAAATATTTGTTAGGATTTTAATCTGAATCTCTCCTAATTTGACAGTGGTATTTAAAATGTCGTAAGCAATTACTTAACCACACTGCTGTGTGTCTTTCCGTACTGACATTTTCTGTGTGGGCCCACTGAGTTATGGATCATTCTTGTGCCTTTTGGCACTGGTCCCATTCTACAGGGGGATTAAAGCTCCAAAGTGAATGCATTATTACATGCACATCTGATGCTATTCCTCTGGATTGTAGCTTTGTTGGTATGACAACTTTTATTTTTTATTTTTGAAGTTTTAACACTTGAGATACTCTGTTTTTAAAAATATTGCAGAATGATGGAAATGTTCTTTTCCTGTGGCTTGTACTTTGAAAGTCATATTATACTACTTAATAACGTTACAATTTTTTTTTAATAAACTATGACTCAGAGGTAGTCCTAACTTCTAGCCTCTCTTTTCCCAATATCCTTTTTGTTCCTATCTTCATTTTTTTAGAGACGGGGTCTTGCTCTGTCACCCATGCTGGAGTGCAGTGGCACAATTATAACCCACTGCAGCATTGAATTCCTGGGCTCAATTGATCCTTCCCACTCAGCCTCCTGAGTAGCTGGGACTACAGGCAGATACCACCATGCCTAAAAATTAAAACAATTTTTTTTTAGAGATGGGGTCTCACTATGTTGCCCAGGCTAGTCTCAAACTCCTGGGCTCAAGCGATCCTCCTGCCTTGGCTTTCCAAAGCTCTAGGATTATAGGCATGAGCCACTGTGCCTGGCCCCCAGTATCCTTTTTAAAATAAACTTTTAAAAAATTGGCATCTAAGACATCTTTCTTTTTTTTCACTTCCTGTGTATTTGTGTCCCTTCTACAGTGGAAAACACAGTGTGTTGATGAATGAATAGTTTAAGAAAGACTGCTACGAGTTTCATTCCACTATAGAACTGGGTCTGTTTGTGGCCAAGAATTGCTGTCAGTACTAACCAGCTATTTCATAGCTGTTGCATGAGGAAACGGACTAGAGTAGGATTGTACCCCTCAGTCTATATGCTTTGTTTACTCTGAGTGTACAAAAGATGGTGGGCTTTAGGAACAAGGGTAGTGAATAATTTGGGGCACTATTATTCCTTCTGCTTTATTTTAAGTATGACTCTTTATCTCTTCTACCAGGATATGAATTGTCTCCCACAGCAGCAGCTAACTTCACACGTCGAAACCTGGCTGACTGTCTTCGGAGTCGGGTAAGTAATATATCAGACATTGTTAGATAAGAGCAGAAGAATCCTTTTTGCTTCTTTTATATTCTCGTTATATATGAATAGTATTTTTGCCCTTTTTTGGCCTTCCAGAACCCTTCCCATTGCTACTTGTTCATTCTTCAGTTCAACATCTTTGTACACAGTTGTTATTAATAGTTACAGCCCGAAGGGCAAATATTCATTCCCAGAGAATTGGTTGGGACACACCAATATGAAGGCCTGTGACAACCTAACCTTTTTTTTTTCCCCCTAAAACTATTTTTTAGAGCAGTGTTAGGTTCACAGCAAAATTGAGAAGAAGTATAAAGATTTCCCACATTCTTCCTCACCCACATGTATAGCATTCCCCATTATCAGCGTCTTCCACCAGGGTGGTACACTGTCACAAAGGATGAGCCTACATTGACGGTAATCACCCGGGTCCATAGTTTACATTAGGGTTTACTCTTGCTGTTGTGCATATTATGGGTCTGGACAAATGTATAATGACATGTATCTTGAGATTACTTATCTGTGTTTCTCTTTTTTTCTTTTATTTCTTTCTTTTTTTTTTTTTGTTTTTGAGACAGGGTCTCACTCCAGTTGCCCAGGCTGGAGTGTAGTGGTGTGATCTCAGCTTACTGCAGCCTCAACTTCCCAGGCTCAGGTGATTCTCCCACCTCAGCCTCCCAAGTAGCTGGGACTACAGGTGTGCACCACCACACCTGGCTAATGTTTTGTATTTTTAATGGAGGCAGTATTTCACCATGTTGCCTAGGCTGGTCTTGAACTCCTGGACTCAAGCAGTCTGCTGGCCTTGGCCTTTTTTGGTGCTGGGATTATAGGAATGAGCTGCTGTATCTGGCATACTTACCTGTGTTTTTCTATGACTTTTTCCCAAAGCATACAGCATTGTTCCTCCTTGCTTATTCTAGCCTTGTTGCCATTCTAGAGCTGTCTCAATTTCATCAACAGCATGTTAAAAGATGCAACACTAAGTTAAGGATTGAATGCATTAAAGATTGTGTCGGGGCCGGGCGTCTTGGCTCAAATCTGTAATCCCAGCACTTTGGGAGGCCGAGACGGGTGGATCACGAGGTCAGGAGATCGAGACCATCCTGGCTAACATGGTGAAACCCCATCTCTACTAAAAAATACAAAAAACTAGCCGGGCGAGGTGGCGGGTGCCTGTAGTCCCAGCTACTCGGGAGGCTGAGGGAGGAGAATGGCATAAACCCGGGAGGTGGAGCTTGCAGTGAGCTGAGATCTGGCCACTGCACTCTAGCCTGGGCGACAGAGCGAGACTCCCTCTCAAAAAAAAAAAAAAAAAGAGATTGTGTCAGATGTGCTAGGAAAGTTCATATGGTTGCTAAAGGTGTGCATTATTCTCTTCCCACAGGGACTAAATAAATAGAGCCTTAACATGTGACCTCACCCCCTGTGCCTGTTTACTCATCTATGAAATGGAGATAACTTCCTAACCCCACAGGACTGCCAGGAAAATGAATGCTTGTAAATCATAATATTTAACATTCATATGACTTTTGCCCAAAGCATTTTGCTTAATAATTTAATCTACTCACTATTCCACTGAGAAAGATAGTAGTTAATTCTCTATCACTGAGATGAAGTGAAAGGCATAAAGTGGCAAAGGGACTAGCTCCAGGTCACACAGCAGGTCAGACAAAGCTAAAATAATGGCGCCATAATTATTTGACTGTTCTGCCTTTAGTTCTTCAGTAGTATTTCTAGAACACTGGTGCTATTCATGTTTTTATTGTGGTTTGAGTTTTCATCTGTACTTGCTTAAAATAACAAGTTACTTTTTTAAAAGTTACTTACTACAGATCTATAAAGCAGTTTATTTTCTAGTGCCTAATAATCTTGGACTGATAATTTCTCAATAAATAGTACCTCTCAGTGCTAGCTTTGACCAAGAGCTTGTACGATCTGAGGGATCATGAAGTTTGAAGAGAAACTAGAGACATGCAGGATTGAGAGGAGGCAAATTTACATACATTGTTTTGACCTGGATGAAAGATCAGTAGTCTTTTCTTAAAAAAATAATAATAATAATAATGTTTATTTATTTATTTTTCTCTTCCAAGAAAATCATTGTCACCAAGTGATCTTTTCTTCACTCCTCCTTGAGAAAAGAAAATGGGTCAGATATTAGCTTTTCTGTCACCAGAAGTTCCTGTGGTGTTCAGCATTCTATGGTTTGCCATGTACAGTGTTCCTCTGACTTATCAGGCAGAACCGGAATAAGAATTCCACCTTTGGGCACAATAAATACTGTGTCATAAATATTGCAGACATTAAGTGAATTAAGCTCCCTTTTTGGAATTGAGATAAGAATGGCAGTGTGCTTCATGCAAATGCAGTGAATCCGGTTTAATCTTCTCCTAGCAGAAATGTTTGATGTCTTAACAAATATCCCTTGTAGACAGTGACATGGGGCTCTGGTAAATATTGACTACCTCTGCCTGAGCTTCTCCATTAGGTCCAATCTCTGCTCCTCCATCTCCTTATCAAAATAGATTCTTAGTTCTAAAATATAAATTTATATTTTAGTCATATTATTCTGGGAAGAGAGATGATAATTTGTCAGTGTTCCTAATAAGTGCAAAGTCACCAAATTTAGTATATTTACGTGGTCACACCAGTTGGCAGATGTGACTCATTTTGGGTTAGCCAGTTACCATGTATAACTTGTGTCTGTAGCTCAAATTGTTTGATTTCTAATTTGCTCTGTGTATGTGTGGTTGTTTGGTTGGGTGGACTTTTACTACCACCGAGTATATAATGAATCTTGCATAAACTGGTTCATTAAAATGTAGGCAATTTAGCATTATGGTTAAGAGCGTAGTCCATGGACTACCTGGGTTTGAATATTTGCTTACTGATTTACTAGCTGGATGCCTTTGGACAGATTCTAAGCTTAATTTCCCTGCTTACCAACTTCAAAAAGTTACTATGAAGATTAAATGAGGTAATAATGCAAAGCTCTTACTTAGCACATGTATGTCACATATAACTGTTTTTTTTTTTTTTTTTTTTTTTTGAGGCGGAGTGTCGCTCTGTCGCCGGGACTGGAGTGCAGTGGCGGGATCTCAGCTCACTGCAAGCTCCGCCTCCCGGGTTTACGCCATTCTCCTGCCTCAGCCTCCCGAGTAGCTGGGACTACAGGCGCCCGCCACCTCGCCCGGCTAGTTTTTTTTGTATTTTAGTAGAGACGGGGTTTCACCGTGTTAGCCAGGATGGTCTTGATCTCCTGACCTCGTGATCCACCCGTCTCGGCCTCCCAAAGTGCTGGGATTACAGGCTTGAGCCACCGCGCCTGGCCATCACTTTTTTTTTTTTGAGACAGGATCTCACTCTGTCGTCTAGGCTGGAGTGCAGTGGTATGATCACAGCTCACTGCAGCCTCTTGACCTTGCAGGCCCAGATGATCCTCCTACCTCAGCCTCCCTGGCAGCAGGGACTATAGGTGCATGCCACTATGCCTGGCTAATTTTTTGTAGAGATGGGGTTTCTCCATGTTGCCAGGCTGGTCCCGAACTCCTGGGCTCAAGCAGTCCTCCCACTTCGGCTTCCCAAAGTGCTGGGATTACAGGTATGAGCCACCATGCCCAGCCACTTTTGTTTTTATGCTACGATTGCTGTTTGGTGAATAAGTTAGTTTTTCATGAGGTATAATTTGTTGTGCTTTTCTTATGTTTTTTTTTTTGTTTTTTGGAGATAGTTTCTCGCTCTGTCACCTAAGAGGTGGCACAATTACAGCTCACTGTAGCCTCAACCTTCTAGGCTCAAACAGTACTCCCACTTCAGCCTCCCAAGTAGCTGGAACTACAGGCACAAAGCCACCATGCTGGTATTAATAGGGAAAATAGAAGTAAAATAACATTGAACATATATTATGTGCTAGGATTTTTCTAGATCTACACAGTCCAGTATAGTAACCAACTAGCCATATGGGGCTATTTAAATTTAAGTTAATTAAAAGTAAATAAAATTTAAAATTCAGTTTCTGGAGGAAAATCTCCTGGTGGACTTTACCTGAATGCTAAATCAACTTTTATTTCTTAAAAAAAAAAAAATTCTGTTCCTCAGTCACAGCCAAATTTCAGGTACCCAGTAGCCACAGCTACGGTATTGAACATCACAGATATGGAACATATCCATCATCACAGAAGTTCTCTTGGACAGTGCTATTCTAAATACTTACATATGTATCTGTTATTAAGTATCCTTATTATGACACCATAAGATGTGTGTTATCCCCATTTTACTTACAGGATGTTAAGTATTTCTCTTATATATGTTTCCAAAGCACATATATATAGTATGTTAAAGGGTAAGTTAAGATTCCATCTTCGGCCGGGCGCGGTGGCTCAAGCCTGTAATCCCAGCACTTTGGGAGGCCGAGACGGGTGGATCGCGAGGTCAGGAGATCGAGACCATCCTGGTCTACACGGTGAAACCCCGTCTCTACTAAAAAATACAAAAAACTAGCCGGGCGAGATGGCGGGCGCCTGTAGTCCCAGCTACTCGGGAGGCTGAGGCAGGAGAATGGCGTAAACCCGGGAGGCGGAGCTTGCAGTGAGCTGAGATCCGGCCACTGCACTCCAGCCCGGGCGACAGAGCGAGACTCCGTCTCAAAAAAA
>NW_016807982.1:3263373-3304175 GCF_001698545.2 Rhinopithecus bieti | reverse complement strand
GGCTGGAGTGCAGTGGCCGGATCTCAGCTCACTGCAAGCTCCGCCTCCCGGGTTCACGCCATTCTCCTGCCTCAGCCTCCCGAGTAGCTGGGACTACAGGCGCCCGCCAGGTCGCCCGGCTAGTTTTTTTGTATTTTTAGTAGAGATGGGGTTTCACCGTGTTAGCCAGGATGGTCTTGATCTCCTGACCTCGTGATCCGCCCGTCTCGGCCTCCCAAAGTGCTGGGATTACAGGCTTGAGCCACCGCGCCCGGCCTCTTTTTTCTTTTTTAATGTGCTGTTTTTCCCAGCCCTAGCTGATAGAGTTAGGAGTTTGCAGGTGTAAAGTCCTCCCCCTCCCCTTCCCTGTCTCTCTCCAGGGGGTTTATGTGAGAAGGTGTTGCTTTCTCACTCAGAGAACATATATGTGCTACCCTGTTGGATGCCTGCTGCAAGCACAGAGAGCCCCTGTTCTCATTGAATGGAATAAGTCTGTTGGATGGCTGGAATTTTTGCAGCCCCGTAATGCCAACTTTTCACTTAAAGCATCTATCCACAATGGGAATGAAGCAGTTTATGTGCTTGGTCTAGATTTGTATTGTTTTAAAACTCGTGTCTTAAAAATTTTGTGGTTTCCTATTAAGGTTTGGTTTAAGCCTAAAGCAGGAGAGTGCTGTGTCTGTAAGAACATGCTTTTGCTTTTCAGATGTTTACTATCAGAAGTGTAGATTTACCCCCAACTTTTAAGATTGCTTTAAATAACTTTTATGGCCGGGCACGGTGACTCAAGCCTGTAATCCCACCACTTTGGGAGGCCGAGACGGGCGGATCACGAGGTCAGGAGATCGAGACCATCCTGGCTAACACGGTGAAACCCCATCTCTACTAAAAAACACAAAAAAACTAGCCGGGCAAGGTCGCGGGGGGCCTGTAGTCCTAGCTGCTCAGGAGGCTGAGGCAGGAGAATGGCGTGAACCCGGGAGGCGGAGCTTGCAGTGAGCTGAGATCCGGCCACTGCACTCCAGCCTGGGCGACAGAGCGAGACTCCGTCTCAAAAAAAAAAAAAAAAAAAATTCTTTTATGTGAGCATGCCCTCACACATACTCACAGTTACAAACACATACAATATCCTGGCATCTTGGTGCCTCTTGTTACCTGCCCTGGCCCAAGATCATGTAGGAATATGAATTTAGGGGCTGATCCCAACAACCTCATGAGGTTTTCTTGACTCTCTCCCAAAAAACAGTTATCTAAAATGAAGGGCAGTGGGAAGGCTTTCCACAAGGGGAAAGGTTGATTTTTCTGTTTTTTGACCTGAGAGGTCATTACATGTATATTTACTATGTTCATTAGCTATACCATGTATATTTTATGGTTTTTTTTCCTTCTTTTTGAGACATAGTCTTGCTTTGTTGCCCAGGCTGGAGTGCAGTGGTACTGTCTAGGCTCACTGCATCCTCCGCCTCCTGGGTTCAAACAATTCTCCCACCTCAGCCTCCTGAGTAGCTGGGACTACAGGCGCATGCCACCACACCTGGCTAATTTTTGTATTTTTAGTAGAGATGGCGTTTCATCATGTTGGCCAGGCTCCCGACCTCGTGATCCACTTGCCTCGGCCTCCCAAAGTGCTGTGATTACAGGCATGAGCCACTACGCTTGACCTATTTTATGCACTTTTATGTGTATGTGTTGTTTCATAAAAAGGTATAAGAAAATGAAAAGGAAGACTAAAAGGCCAGGAAAGCATATTACTTCTTAACCTAAAAATAAAAAAAAGAGGGGTCAGCTTTACCATTACTTTTGAATGTAGACAACAGAGCAAATAGGATTAACTAGATTGGAAAGAAGAAAGGAGATAATAGTCTCTGAGTCTTTGTAAACTGAAATGATCCAGCAGAATTCTACACTTCCTTTTCTGATGCTTCCTGATGGATGTGGTTTCTTACAGCCAGAATGTTCCATACCTGCTGATTTTCATTCAGCCAGTCTCCAACCTGCCTTGTCCTTGGGGCTGAGGAAACAAAGGTGCACACTCAGTGTGGGCCTTCGGATGGGGAATTGGAGAAGTAAACTGTCAGTTGCACTGCAGAGTGACAAGTGCTAAGATAGCCATGTACACGGGATACTCTGGGAGCACAGAGCCTAACCTGAGCCTCAAAGGACTTGCTGTCATGAAGGCAAAGATGAAACAAAAGGGCAAACTGAAAGCACAGACCAAGGTGTTTGAGAGTGTTTTAGGTTAGGTTAACAGTGATTTGTTAACAATAGTCAGGGCAGGGATAAATACTTCTCTGGGCCTCCTCATAAGTTTATCTGTCATGGGATTCTGTGTATAAAATAGGGCTCTACTGATTAAAAACAAACATAAATATATATATTTATTTATTTATTTTATACTACATACATAAAATTGATAATCTAAAGTCAGCCGGGCACAGTGGCTCACACCTGTAATCCCAGCACTTTGGGAGGCCGAGGCAGGTGGATCACCTGAAGCCAGGAGTTCGAGACCAGCCTGGCCAACATGGTGAAATCCCGTATCTACTAAAAATACAAAAATTAGCTGGGCATGGTGACAGGTGTCTGTAGTCCCAGGTACTCGGAAGGCCAAGCCAGGAGAATCTCTTGAACCCAGGAGGCAGAGGTTTTAATGAGCCAAGATTGTGCCACTGCACTCCAACCTGGGTGACAGAGCGAGACTCTGTCTCTAAATAAATAAATAAATACAAGCAGTGGGTCTTTCTGGAAGCCTGTTGGCTAAGAGGGGGTTAGCATGATCAGATGAGATTGGTAAGATCATTAGCTCGTTGGCTGTGCTTCAATGGAGCATTCGGGGAAAGAATGAAGGAAGTGGGGAGACCAATGAGGGGCCTCCATGTCAGTTAAAGCTGTAGCAGTAACTTTGGTTGGACGTGGGGTGCTAGTGGGGAACGCTGTTCTAATAGAAGGGCTCCTAAATAGTCTTTTCCTCAGAATTTCCTTAGTACTCTATGGACATCTGAAAACATATACCATCATGTATAGTCCTAAATACTCTTTTCCAGAAGACCATGTTATTTATTAGCTCAGAGAGGTGAATCAGCTCTGATGTTCAGAATTCATAGATTAGATATTTGTGGACGTGCTTAGCATGTACAACTTAACATATGCCTTATAGTGTGCAAGCCTGTAGCAAAGCATGGCTTCTGCATTTGAGGTTTTTAAAAACTGACTTAACGGTATATGGAATCTTAAATTTTCCTAGAAACTGCCAGCTCATTAAAAAAAGGAATTCAAGTGGCCTTGTTGCAAATATGGTGTTGGTTTTATCATTGCACAATCAGCAATTTTATTTTGATGTTATTTGGGGGGAAGCAGTATTTTTGATTAGCAAGTAAAATTAATGTAAAAAACAAATACTGTGTTAACTATTTGGTATAATAAGGCATCTGTGCCATGTTGCATTTCAACTCATTAAATTTCTAAACTTCTAATTACGATAAGTTACAACTGTAATAGGGAAACCAATCAAACTTGGAGTCATTGATAGCTTTAGAGAAGTAAAATTTACAGTAACTTTGGAATTACCGAGGAGACCTTTAAAATCTAATTTAGTTAAAAATTGAAATATACACAATATTTAAATTTTTTTGGTTGTAAAATTCATATTTATTGGGCACCTACTTCTTAGCAAGTCTTCTTCCAGGAACTTTAACACAAATGAGTACCTTAATTCCTCACAGCTCTGTCAAGCAAGCAGTACTGTCCTCCACATTACAGATGGGGCACTCGAGGCTCCAAGTGGCCTATCTCAAGTAACACAACTATAAGGTGATAAAGCCACATTTGATTTTCATTGCTTTGTCACAAAAGTACATGCCTATCTTATATGACTTATGGCATTTAAAAGCAGAGTTTATCCAAGTAGTAATTTAAAAGATGTTTTTCTTTTAAAGTTTAAAATATTGGGTTGTAAATACAGTAACATTCCTGAGCTTAAGTTCAAGAACTCAACCATTATATGAGTTTTACCAGTGTATTAAGCAAAACATTTGAACATGAGCTAATTGTTATTAAAGGAAAACAAAGACAATTTTTATGTTTTTATTTTGGATCTGCCAGCATCAAACAGGTATATCAAATATACTTTCGGAGAATGGCGTAAGGCAAGGAAAAAAAAAGGAAAAGATTGGTTAGACAGTCTCTTTTTCAGAACAGTGTTTCTTTTATTTCATCTTGGTCCTCTGAAAATGAAAGGTTTGCTTTGTTTGAGGCACACTTGCCTCCTTATTTCCCAATTTAGTATGAGAATTTATTAACATGGGCCAGTTTGTTTTTTAGTGCTACAAAAAATAAATGCATTTGGAACAGGAGAGAACAAGAAAGTCAGGCGTTTAACTTTTTGTTTGTGAAGCTCACTATAGTATTCCGATTTTGATCAGTTTACATTTGTACTTTGTTTCCGTCACAAGATTAAGAGAAAATTGTTTTCAACTTCCAATTCCATACCTTCTCCACCCTGAGTGGCCACTGTAGATAACAGCACTCTAACCGGCCCTGGGTTCTCTCTTGCATCTCTGCTTTTGCCACTCCAGCACTTTGCTAGTCTTCTCCCTTGAATGTACCAACATCCCCCACATGGCTAGCTCTTCAGTGCCAGTTAAACTCAGCATTTATCAGGGAAGTTTTTTCTGTATTTGCTCCCCACCCCGCTCCCCAACCCCCCACCACATATGTCACCCTCAATTTCTTATGGCAACGTAGGTATACCTTTGCCATAGTGTCCTGTTGTAATCATTTTCTTTACTGTCTTCCATGTGCGAGTGTGAGAGTGTATGTGTTCATATGAAGGAAACCTCTTCACTGGCTGGCTCTTCATTCGATCTCATGACCTGGGTTATACACTGTTTTCTCTTCCCATCTGTCTTTGGACAGCTCTGCTTAAGCTCATTAGGTCGAATTTGAGCTCCTTTCATTTGCACTGCCACTGTCCCCCTTATCGAGAGTCCTAACTCTTCTTTCTCCCTCACCTCTTCTACTAGTTGTGAAGTTCCATCATTTCTACCTTCTAAATATATCTCGTATTTCATTCCTCTCTCTCTGCCCCCTCTACTTTTTACTTAGTTTGATCCTCATCGTCTGTCTAGAGAAGACTATTGTAGATCCTCTAACCATCCCCCCTTCCTCTCAGTCTTAATCCCAGTCTGTCTTCCATATAACTGTCAGTTACCATCCTAAAATGGCAATCTGTTTGTATTTCCTTTCTAAAAGTCTTCTGTTAAAGAGAAGCGGGGAAAGTGGCTGGGACCAGTGGAATATCAATTTGAGACATCAGGCTTCCTTGGCACCAATTAACCAATGTGCTTGGATCCAACCAAAGGCTTGGATCAGCAGAGGGATGGAAGTGGCAAATTTTCACTGGCTGCTCTATGGTTTACATACTAATGTAAATATTCTTTAGTCTAGGAGGCCGATAACAGTATCATCCCAGTTTCTCTCTCTTCTTCCTGCTGAAGTCACCTAATTCTCCAGGTGTATGTGTCCCATGTTCACCAGTATCCAGACATTCCATATTCCTCTCTGTTTCTTTGTCTTCACATATACTGTTTCTTCTGTCTGGAGTCCTTCCTACCCACATCAACCTTGTGAGTGCCTTTCAGATCCAGACTCCCATCTTTATCATGTGACACGATGCTTCTCATGTAATAAATGCTAAGTAAACATTTATTGAACTTATTCACATTCCAAATGTGGAAATGATGTTAGTTGGGGCATCTGCCCATTTCATAATTATTCTATGTTGTGGTCCCAGGGAACTCATGGAATTTGGTTGAAGCCTTTTATAAACTGCGTATTTTTTACTTAAGGCTAAAAGAGATTGAATCTACACATGGGTTTCCTTAAAAAGGAATATAGCCAAGAGGATTAAAGTGAGGGTACAAGGCCGGGCGTGGTGGGTCACACCTGTAATCCCAGCACTTTGGGAGGCCAAGGTGAATGGATCACTTGAGGTCAGGAGTTTGAGACCAGCCAGGCCATCATGGTGAAACCCCATCTCTACCAAAAATACAAAATTAGCTGGGTGTGGTGGCGTGTACCTGTTATCCCATCCACTCCAGAGGCTGAGGCAGGAGAATCACTTGAACCCGGGAGGTGGAGGTTGCAGTGAGCTGAGATTGTGCCACTGTACTCCAGCCTGGGCAACAGAACAAAACTGTCTCAAAACAACAACAACAAAAAAGGTGTAAATGATTCCATATTGCTTAGGCATTAAGGATAGGTCGTTCTCCACCCGATTCCCCATCCACAGAACCATAGTCTTCTAGAGCTAGGAAAGGTACTAGGTCACAATAACTGGAAGTTGCTGAAATCTTTGAGATTTTTTTAAGTGTTTGAAATAGGGGATTCCAATTCACATATGAAGTCCTTCTTTAATTAAAATGGCAAAATTGAAATTGAGGTTTTAAAATTACACCACCAAACCCACCGAAAAAAGATAGCTAGCGAATTTTGTTGGTTATTGCAAACAAAGTCTAGAGTTCAGAACATTGGTGTAAGAAATAACAATTGATTCATTTTATTTATTCGTGAAATTGAAAAATTGGGGATTGGCAAAGCAGTTAAGGTGTTGATAATCTATCATCATGGGTATTTATTGAACGACTACATAGTTTTAGACCCTGTAGAGGAGTCATAATTGTATGATATTAAATTTGCCCTTTTAAAACTTAAAATATTAGGCAGACATGGAGGCACCCACCTATAGTCCCAGCTACTTGGGAAGCTAAGGTAGAAGGATTCCCTTGAGCCTGGGAGTTTGAGGCTATAGTGTGCTATGATTGCACCTGTGGATAGCCACTGCACTCACTTGGGCAAAATAGCAAGACCTTGTCTCCCAAAATAAACAAACAAAATCCTTAAGATGTTATTGGTCATATAAAGATGTGATAAGTGAAATAGGGAGCAATAGATGCTAGTATGCAAAATAGTGCATTTTGAAATATTTGAGTGTGTAACTGGCATTTACATACCAAATCATATTTTTACACTAATTTCCATTTTGTGGAGGCAGCATGATTTCCTGGAAAAGCATATAGGACTTGCAGTTGGGAGGCCTGAATTCTGGACCTGACTCTTGATGCTAATTACCTGTGTGGTTTAGGGCAAGTTACTGTTTCCTCTTTGAAGTTTAATCCCCACATTTGTAAAAGGAATACTGGGTAAACTAGTTGAGGTTTTCTATCCCATCCAAGTCTGTAAACTGCATTTTCATGAAATCCTCTCAGTACTAAAGATGGAATTTTAGGCAGTTTTGACAATCCCCTGGACTAAAAGAAATAGCAGATGTACTGTTCCTTTCAAAGTCCAGTCTCTGTTTAATATATTTAGAAGTCTGTTTATGAAAACACTCATCGCTGGACAAACTCATTTGTCTCATTGGCGGTTCTGCATCTTCTTCCAAATTACTGACCTGCTAGGAATGGAGGTATGCCTCACTCACTGCTTAGCATTCCAAGGTGCAACACATCAAAAAAGAAATTGCACCATTCTCCAAAGCACCTCACTCATAGCAGTGTCGTCCCATTCAATTAGAGGTGGCAAAGGCTGGCCTGGCTCCAAAGGAAGACTGTCAATTCCTCTCTTTTTCTGTGTCCACGCTTGGCAGGATGCTTCCTCACGCCCACCTCTCTCTCCCTTGCTGTGACTTTAGCTTCCGCCAGATGTCACACCGCTGCTTGTCACCTCCCAGACTCTTGTCACTGATTTTGTTGTTTCAGTGTATTTATCACAACTGTTCTCTTTAGCTGTAAAATTTATGGAATTTCACTCTTAATTTTACTACAGTGTTTCTTTTTCATAATAGAGGGAATATACAAGGAGTCATATGCACAAGAGTTGGAGGGAAGGAAACACTTCATCTAACTCAAGTAAAGTTTGCATGTGTGCAGTGCGCACCCCCACCCCCAAATATACAAGAGTCTAAAGTGGCGCTGAGCTCAGTTCTGCAGGGCTCTGATGCTCAGAGGTACTGAAGAAGTCTTTTTCAGTCTCAGAAGGAAGTACATAAGAGATGTGCTTATTGGCCATTTCCCCTCTCTTCTTAAATTTGATCTTTTAGTAACCAACAAAAGTTGGACAATTTTATTGGCTCTCCGTAGCCCGCTTCTTGATCTTACTATCTAGTCAAATCTGTTGATAATGCAGTCAAATCCTAAAAGTGGTGGTGGTAGTGTTGTGGTAATAGTCAATCTGCATTACAATTTATCAGGTATTGCACTGAGCACTTTACATGTATTTATCTAAACCTTACCACAACCTTATAATGATGGGTACTTTTATTATCCTTATTGTATAGATGAAGAAATCTCAAAATGACCTAAATGCACTTCACTGTGAAAAAATAAACTCATATCACATACTCATTAAAGGAGGAAAAGATACATTTGTCTAGTTTTGTCCTCACCCTACCCTCACGCCTTTTTTTTTTTTTTTTCTATTAAGAGGCAAAATTTTGGTGGTACCTCATGCTAGAAGCTAAAATTCATTTTGAGTTCCCAGGATGGTTCACTTAAAATATTTTCTTTGTATATCAATTAGACACAACTTTAAACATGTTGGTGTTTGCATTGCAGAGCATTGATGGTGATTGCCAAGGCCTTTGGGTAGCGAGTATCTTAGCTAAATGTTTGGGTTCACTTGGATGA
The DNA here is from genome assembly GCF_001698545.2 of Rhinopithecus bieti. Classification (NCBI taxonomy): domain Eukaryota; kingdom Metazoa; phylum Chordata; class Mammalia; order Primates; family Cercopithecidae; genus Rhinopithecus; species Rhinopithecus bieti. Next base: position 3,295,512 of record NW_016807982.1, on the reverse strand, counting down.
ATGTTTGGATGTTTAGGTTAATTCAGTACTATATATAATGTTCAGTCTTAGGGAAGAAGCCTAGTCTTGTATGTTACAGTTCTTCCGCTCGGGGACCTCATAACTTTGTCTTACTACTTAGACTTACTATCTAAACAATTAGAATAGTAGAGACAACCAAAGGCTAGACTATATCATGTACAGAATAGAGATTTCATTTTAAAAGATTCTTGGTAATCTTTGCAAAGGATTACTTTGTAAGAGATTCTTTGTAAAGAGGATCCCTGGCAGTGCTCTCATTATTGATTAATGTTTCCATTTCCCCAGAATAATTAGGCAAATCCTTAAGTATGTAGTATTGATCATGGGGAACAAAGGGAACTGATGAAAAAGTGTCTAGAAAGTAGCTTTACCACTCAGGATAGACATATTTGCAAGGGAAGAAATGACATGGTTAGGGAGGGTTGACCATGAAGTAGGGATGCTCTAAGTGTCTAGTACAAATGCTTGTGACACAGAACAGCATTACCTTAGGGCCTCTGGAAAGAGTCCCAGGAATGAGAGAGGAGGAAACTCATTTACTGCTTTTCTATCATGTGTCAGGCACTGTGCTGGCACTAACATCCCTCCATATCCCTTTATGAAGACACATAGGAATTTCCCTCATATGTCAGTGCCAGAAGTAGTTGGGCTTCTCCTGATACTTGCATTGTTTATAGAGTCTTTACTGTTTTGGGCATTATACTTATTATCCACATGCCTTATCTTTTGGAATCCTCACTGTAGCAGCCCTTTGGTAGTAGGGATCATCCCGTGTTTTAAATGAGAAATTAAAATTCAGAGAGATTAAATGACTAACTTTTCTAAACTCACAGCCCAACTCTTTCTTATTTATTTATGCTATTGGTCCCTTCTTTGTTCAGTTCTGAATGCCTGGCCTGTATCCTAAGCTTTTCTTTACTTAGCACCCTGTGTCTAGAGGGAGGTAGAAAGAGAAGAACCCAAGCCTAGCAAAAAGCAACAATAAATGTACATTCATGGAGATGCTGGCAGTTGACTTAAACTTGAACCGCTTCTCAGAAGTAGCACTTATTGCTTTCTCACGTTTGTTTCGTGACTTTTCTTTTCATTTGGTAGAAATAGGGTCTTACTCTGTTGCCAGTCAGACTGGAGTGCAGTGGAGGCATCATAGTTCACTGTATGCCGGGGCTTAAGGATCCTCCTGCCTCAGCCTCCCAAATAGCCACCTCACCTAGGTTTTTTTTCCCCCATCGAGACAGGGTCTTGCCATCTTGCCTACGCTGGTCTTGAACTCCTAGGCTCAAGCAGTCTTCCTACCTTGGCCTCCCAAAGTGCTGGGGTTACAGGCGTGGGCCACTGTGCCCAGCCAAGCCAGAGATCTTTGGTGGAGCATTGTCAGAAGAATTTCACAAACTGCAAGTTGTTGCACAGATGTATTGATTTAATTAGTCTAGATAACACCATTTATTTATGCTTAAGCATCTCACACATGCAAGAGTTGGTAATTCAAAGTCACACAATAATTTGTGAGTTATCTTCAACACCAGGAGTTGTAGCTTCTGAATACCAGCTTTGGTAAGTGTATGTGTGCGTCAGATGCCTAAGCATGAGTAAATGATACTATATAGACCAATTAAGTGATGCAGTTTGCTTCTGGAATTCTGTTGACATCCTTTTTCATCTAAAATTTTCTGGTAGTGGATTTTAAATAACGCTTACTGTTCTAAACAATTGAATCTCATAGTATGGACAAGATCTTCCTTGAAGACAAAACATCTGGGTTCTGCTTGTTAAGGCCTCTGAGTATCTGGGGGAATACTTAATATACCATTGCAACTTGATGAAATTGTCTTGGCTAACTATACAGCGAGTGTTCTGGCTAGTTAGTAGAGAAGAGTAGAGTTTATCCTCTTAGCAAAAAGATTTAACTTACTTTGTGATAGGTAAAAGACTGTATTATTAATTCTCTTGGGGAGAGAAACCAGTTTCTCTTTGCTATTCTGCCTCTCTTCCTCCCTCTTTCTGTCTTCTAATTTAAACTGTAAGAACACCAAGGTATTCTATGTCTGCCAGATTTTGCAGTACTGTTTTCACACTTACATATAACTAATAGCATTGTTAAAATCTGGAGCTAATTTAAGCAGGTTTGTTGTTGTTTAAAGTGATAAGCTTTCAAAAAGAGACTGAGATGTAGTTAATATAGTAGGACTTTTGGTAGCATCTTTTCTTCCAGAGTTTGGGATGCTTTACCATTATTATTTTTTCTCATTATATTCCCTAGAAGTTAGAAAGGAGAAAGATTAATTAACCCAGTTTTACATGTTACAAAAAACCCAGAAGCTCATAGGAATTAAGTTTTTTGCCTAAGGTCAGATTTACTAAGAACGTACTCAGAATGCACAGAAAATTCCAGAGCTTGGCAGAGTGCAGCACACTACTCATTGGGAAATACGATAGGTAGATAATGATCTTCTCAGAAGTCTTGACTGCTGGTCGACTTATTTCTCTCTGGGACTACCCACTGTCTTATCACTAAAACAGAAACTTATTTGGAGGTGAGGACTACTCTGTAATCTCCAGGTGATGTTAGGAACCCTTCCTACTTAGCACAGCTGGCTTAGAATTCCAATTAAGTATATAACATGAGTTTCGTGCTAGGCACGGTGGCTCAAGACTGTCATCCCAGCACTTTGGGAGGCCGAGGTGGAAGGATTGCTTAAGCCTAGAAGTTGAAGACCAGCCTGGGCAACATAGTGAGACCCCATCTCTCTTTTTATTTCTTTTTTTTTTTTATTTTGGAAATAGAGTCTTGCTCTATTGCCCAGGTTAGAGTGGTACAATGGCACCATCTCGGCTCACTGCAGCCTCTGCCTCCCAGGTTCAAGTGATTCTCATGCCTCAGCCTCCCAAGTAGCTGGGATTACAGACTCGTGCCACCACGCCTGGCTAATTTTTGTATTTTTAGTAGAGACAAGGTTTCACTATGTTGGCCAGGCGGGTCTCAAACTCCTAACCTCAAGTAAGCTGCCCGCCTCGGCCTCCCAAAATGCTGGGATTACAGGTGTGAGCCACCGTGCCCAGCCAAGACCTCATCTCTTAAAAAAATATAATAAATTAGCAGGGCGTGGTGGTAGGTGCCTATAGTCCTAGCTGCTCAGGAGGCTGAGGTGGGAAATTCGCCTGAGCCTAGGAGTTTGAGGCTGCAGTGAGCTATGATTGCACCACTGCACTCCAGCCTGGGCGACAGAACAAAATCCTGTTACTCCCCTCCCAACTCCTCCCCCCCAAAAAAGCAAAAACCATGAGTTTTTTAAGGCTGCCAAGTGGCCGTGTTAATCAGTGTTCAAAGAATGTTAAATGCCACTTTTAGGACCATTAGCTATTACACTTCATGCTTCATAATGAGGTGTCTCACTTACTGTGCGTTTAATTAAATACATACACAAATTTAGGGATGAGGACATATCCATGGGCATTTACTGAAGTAAATGCAAGAGGAGAAACACATCTTGCAGAGAAAAAGAAAACCATATAAAATGGAAGTCCCACCCCTGATGCCTGGGGGCATAGACAGACTGAATTTAACATGGTAAATGGCGCAGCTGGTGTAGAAAAAAATAATCATCCATTTGGAGATGAAGAGCAACACAGACTCGGTCATGGTTCTCTATAAAACTCATGTTTTTAGATTTGCAGGTAATACAAAGAAAGGATACCTATAAATCCAAGTTATAATTATTTTTTATTGCTTTTTATTTGTCTCAAAATTACTTTTCAGTTAAGTCTGGTGATTCGACTTAAATATTTGAGACTTACTATCCCACCCCACCCCATGAGTTGTTTCTTTTCTCTCTCTTTCTCTTGTTTTTTGAACCCAGGCTGGAGTTCAGTGGCACAATCACGGCTCACGGTAGCCTTGACCTCCTTGGCTCAAGTGATCCTCCCACCGTAGCCTCCTGAGTAGCTGGGACCACAGGTGTGCGCCATCATGCCCAGCTAATTTTTTAGTGTTTTGGTAGAAACAAAGTCCCACTATGTTACCTAGGCTGGTCTCAAACTCCTAGGCTCAAGCAAGCTTCCCAAAGTGCTGGGATTATACCTCTGAGCTACTGCACCTTCAGCTTCCCAAAGTGCTGGGATAATACCTCTGAGCTACTGCACCCAGCTATAAGTTGTTTTTTTAGTAGTGGGCGTACAGTTTACCATTTAGGATTGGTCCGGATGCCCAGACTGAGTTTGTTTATTTCATTTGATGTGGTTGGAGCATCTGCTTTTTTCAGTCTGTGGCCTGGCACTCAGAATTGTTTATTGGTTTCAACAATTAGGAATGACAAAAGAGCACCTATGCTTGCCTTTGCAGTGCTTAAAATTTTTTTTTTTTTTTTTAATTTTGTGCGTTCATAGTAGGTGTATATATTTATTGGGTATATGGGATATTTTGATACAGGCATAAAATGTGTCATAATCACATCAGGGTAAATGGGGTATCTCTCACCTCAATCATTCCTCCTTTGTGTGACAAACAATCCAATTATACTCTTTTAGTTATTTAAAAATATACAATTAAGCTATTATTAACTATAGTCACTCTGTTTTGCTATCAAATACTTTTGAAGAAGTGCTTTTATACAGGTTCTCATCCGTGGACTTTAAGAAGATGGTAGCTTTTTCATATACCTAAAGTGCTCCAAATGCCCTTCTGTTTGAAGAGAACAAGCCGATATCCCTTGACCTGTTACCATACTCCAGGTCCTCTAGATTTCCCTACATTTTTACTTCATTGTGATTTACTCAGTTGCTGCTAATATTTTCTTTCTCATCAAGAGTCAGAATATTCTCATTTGCCTTGGGAAGAGATGTTGGTGTTCTGCTTTAGTTATCACTTTACCATATCTTTTCTTTGCAGACCCCATATCATGTGAACCTCCTCCTGGCTGGCTATGATGAGCATGACGGGCCAGCGCTCTATTACATGGACTACCTTGCAGCCTTGGCCAAGGCCCCTTTTGCAGCCCATGGCTATGGTGCCTTCCTGACTCTCAGTATCCTGGACCGATACTACACACCGAGTAAGTATTAACACTCTAGGGAGGGAGCAGTGGCAGAGCCCTGCCCTCAGCTGCTTCCCAGGTTTGTCCACCCTTGGAGTTGGGTGGCCAGGGCTTGAATAGGATGGATCCTAAGAAGCACAAGCAGGTCCCCCTCTGGAAGCTGCACTCTTCTGTGGGTCAGTAGGGTCTTGCAAAAGCTGATGTAAGTCCCATTTTTTGCCAGGCAACATGAGATAGTACGTATCTCTAGAGCTGGGTTTTGTTTTGAAGGAGGTTTGGAATAGATGTCATAGTGAATAAAACATTTTTATTGGGTTCTAAAGTTCTTCAGTTCTTTTTTTTTTTTTTTTTNAGACATCTATTTTTTTTTCCCCTATTTATTCTTCTGACTTCAACTGAAATCAACACATCCTAGATATCAGGTAATTTAGTTTGAAAAGTTGAAATCTTCCTTGAACAGACTGGAATTGGAATCCTGGGAAATTCCTCACTCTTTTGTCTTTACAGCTTCCCTTTGCTCACTGGACAGAAGTTGAGACCCACAGACCTGATTCTCAACCAACTGGCCTAAGGCAACTGCTTGGTCCTTTCCTACAAAGGGATACCTCAAATAATGGAGGCCTTTGGGTCAAAATATTTGCTGGATGATGCAGGATGTAAACTTTCTTTTATTTATTTTTTTTATTTTTAGTTTTATTTTTATTTTTTTTTGAGATGGAGTCTCGCTCTGTCACCCAGGCTGGAGTGCTGTGGCCGGATCTCAGCTCACTGCAAGCTCCGCCTCCCGGGTTCACGCCATTCTCCTGCCTCAGCCTCCCGGGTAGCTGGGACTACAGGCGCCGCCACGTCGCCCGGCTAGTTTTTTGTAGTTTTTAGTAGAGACGGGGTTTCACCGTGTTAGCCAGGATGGTCTCGATCTCCTGACCTCGTGATCCGCCCGTCTCGGCCTCCCAAAGTGCTGGGATTACAGGCTTGAGCCACCGCGCCCGGCCAGTTCTTCAGTTCTAAGAGTTCAAGTTTTTTCACTTATTTTGCTTTGCGTAGATGCTTATTGGCATCTCAGTAAAGAATGAGTGGGTAAAGCAAGTAGCTGTATATTTGTTTTGAACTTGCGAGAATGAACAGGTCCCCAGCATGTCAGCTGAAGGTTTCTTTGCCCAAACATCAAAGCTTTCTAAGGCTACAAATCTGAGCCTTCCCTTGGTTGTCACCCAATGGCTGCCCCCTCTTGAAAGAAAAAACTGTCCCTATACTTGTCCATAAAGCATCAGCTTGGCAAAACTTCAGATACAGGGATACTTTTTAGAAATTTTTATTTTGTAATTGACAAATAATAATTGTACATATATTCATAGAGTACATCATGGTGTTTCAATACATGTAAACAGATCAGGGTAGTTGATATATCGATCATCTCAAACATTTATCATTTTGTGTTGGGAACATTTAGTATCCTCCTTGTAGCTATTTGAAACTATATATTGTGAGCCATAGTCATTTTACAGTGGTATAGAACAGTACAGTACAGCTTATTTCTCTGTCTAGCTATAATTTTGTATCTTTTTTTTTTTTTTTTGGTTTGAGACAGTCTCCCTCTGTCGCCCAGGCTGGAGTGCAGTGGAGTGATCTTGGCTCACAGCAACCTCCGCCTCCCAGGTTCAAGTGATTCTCGTGCCTCAGCCTCCCAAGTAGCTGGGATTACAGGCGTGTGCCACCACGCCTGGCTAGTTTTTGTATTTTTTGTAGAGACAAGGTTTCACTGTGTTGGTTTGGCTGGTCTAGAACTCCTGACTTCAAGTGATCCACTGGCCTTGCCCTCCCAAAGTGTTGGGATTACAAGAGTGAGCCACTGTGCCCGGCCAATTTTGTATCTTTTAACAAATGTCCCCCATCCCTTACAGAGGATTTCTCAGCCTCTAGTATCGTCTGTTCTACTTTGTACTTCTATGAGATCAGCTTTTTCACCTTCCACATATGAGTGAGAACGTGTAGTGTTTTAACTTTGTTCCTGGCTTATTTCATTTAACAGTATGTCCTCCAGTTCCATTCATATTGAATGACAGGATTTCCTTTTTTATGGATGAATAGTATTTCATGGTGTATATGTACCACATTTTCTGTATCCATTGATCTGTTCTCAGACACCTAGGTTGATTCCATATCTTGGCTATTGTGAATAGTGTTGCAGTAAACACTGGGGTGCAGAATTTCCCCAGTGATATAATGATTTCATCCAATATAATGGTTTCCTTTCTTTTGGATAAATTCCCAGTCGTGGGATTGCCGGATCATATGGTAGTTCTACTTGTAGTTTTTTGAGGGACCGCCATACTGTTCTTCCTAGTGGGTATACTAGTTTGCATTCCCACCAACAGTGTGTAAAGAATTTCCTTTTCTCTACATCCTTGCCAGCATTTGTTATTTTTTGTCTTTTTGATAATAGCTATTCCTAACTGGGATGAGATGTTACCTCATTGTAGTTTTGATTTGCATTTCTGTGATGATTAGTGATGTTGAGCATTTTTTTCCATATATTTGTAGGCCATTTGTATGTCTTGTGAAATGTCTTTTGAGATCATATGCCCTTTTTTTTTTTTTTTTTTTTTTGAGACGGAGTCTGGCTCTGTCGCCCAGGCTGGAGTGCGGTGGCCGGATCTCAGCTCACTGCAAGCTCCGCCTCCCGGGTTTACGCCATTCTCCTGCCTCCGCCTCCCAAGTAGCTGGGACTACAGGCGCCCGCCTCGTCGCCCGGCTAGTTTTTTGTATTCTTTAGTAGAGACGGGGTTTCACCGTATTAGCCAGGATGGTCTCGATCTCCTGACCTTGTGATCCGCCCGTCTCGGCCTCCCAAAGTGCTGGGATTACAGGCTTGAGCCACCGCGCCCGGCCCATATGCCAATTTTTTAATTGAATTTTTGTTCTCTATTGAGCTCTTTCAGTTCCTTGTATTTTCTGGATGTTAACTCCCTGTTGGATGAGTAGTTTGCATGTATTTTCTCCCATTCTGTAGTTGCCTTTTCACTCAATTGTTTCCTTTGCTATGCAGAAGCATTTTTTAGTTTGATATAATCCCATTTGTTTATTTTTGCTTTTGTTGCCTGTGTTCATGAGATTATTCATAAAATCTTTTTCCAGATCAATGTCCTGAGGCTTTTCCCCTGTGTTTTCTTCTAGTTTCGGGTCTTAAATTGAGGTCTTTGATCCATTTTGAGTTGAATTTTGTATAGGGTAAGAGGTGAGGGTCTGGTTTTATTCTTCTGTGTATGGATATCCAGTTTTTCTAGCACCATTTATTGAAGAGACTGTCCTTTCCCCCAATGAGTGTTCTTGGTACCTTCATCAAAAGTCAAATGTAGATACGTGGCTACATTTCTTAATTTCTCTATTCTGTTTAATTGGTCTATGTGTCTATTTTCATGCCAGTAGCATGCTGTTTTGGTTACTACAACTTTGTGGTATATTTTGAAGTGTGGTAGTGGTATCAACTACTAGATTTGTTCTTTTTGCTCAGGATTGCTTTAGCTATTCAGGGTCTTTTGTGGTTCCATACAAATCTTAGGATTTTTTCCCTAATTCTGTGAGGCATGTCATTGGTGTTTTGATAGGGATTGCATTGAATATATAAATTTCTTTGGGTAGTGTTGTCATCTTAATAATATTAATTCTTCTGATCCATGAGCATGAGGTATATTTCCATTCATTTGTATCCTCTTACACTTACTTCATCAGTGTTTTATAGTTTTCGTTATAGAGGTCTTTCACCTCCTTAGTTAAATTTCTTCCTAGGTATTTTATTTTCTTTGATTTTTGTATCAAAATATGGGATTTTGATACAAAAGATATGGGATTGCCTTCTTGATTTCTTTTTTTTTTTTTTTTTGAGACGGAGTCTCGCTCCCTCACCTAGGCTGGAGTGCAGTGGCCGGATCTCGCTCACTGCAAGCTCTGCCTCCTGGGTTTACGCCATTCTCCTGCCTCAGCCTCCCGAGTAGCTGGGACTACAGGCACCCACCACCTCGCCCGGCTAGTTTTTTGTATTTTTTTTTAGTAGAGACGGGGTTTCACCGTGTTAGCCAGGATGGCCTCAATCTCCTGACCTCGTGATCCACCCGTCTTGGCCTCCCAAAGTGCTGGGATTACAGGCTTGAGCCACTGTGCCCGGCCCTTGATTTCTTTTTCAGCTAGTTTTTGTATAGAAACACTGGTTTTTGTATATTAATTTTGTATCCTGCAACTTTATGGAATTCATTTATCAGATGTAAGAGTTTTCTGGTGGGGTCTTTAGGTTTTTCTGTATAGAAGATCATGTCACCTACAAATGGGGACATTTGACTTCCTGCTTTCCAGTTTGGGTACTCTTTATTTCCTCCTCTTGCCTAAGTGCTCTGGTTAGGACTTCCCAGACACAGGGATGTTTTGTGCTAAGTTCCATCTTCTGACCCCAATCCTAACCTCAACTTTAGCCTCTGTGGGCAATGGGTACTTTGGAATTCTTAGCTTTTACAGACTATAGATGAAGCACAGATAACCACTTCTCTCCTTGCATTCCATTCTTCACTGTCAGTATCGTAAGAATCTGGCATGTTCATTCTTTTTTGGTGCTGCCCTCTCGCTCAACCTTAGCCACACTAGAGCTCCAGGCCACATCCTGAAAAGAATTAGCCTGGCCTCCGAGTGACTTTCTTGATTTGGCATCTGTCAGTAATTCAGCTGATTTGCCCACCAAAATAACCACTAGCCACCCCTGAAGCCCGAGTGCATAACATGTCGTCCCAGTTTGCCATGCCCACAGACAGTTCCTTTGGCTCCTGTTTTGGGAAAGTCTTAGCCCCATCCTATGAATTCTCTTCCCATTGTTAAACAGAGACCCAGCTGGGAAAACAAGGCTGAAATTCTGACCCTGTCCTCTCTTTCCCTGATTTGCAGCTGACTAGGGCAGATGGAATTGATTTAAACCCTGGACTAAGGGGGAGTGAAAGGGGTGGGTTATGATAAAGAGAGACAGGCTGATGGACTTCTTCAGAGGCGGGCCCTGGCCAGGGGAGGCAGAATTCCTTCATGCTTACCCTCAGTGTAGCAAATCAATTTGCAATGGCTTGTAGCTCCTGGAGCACTGGGTCTGGGGCACCCCCAGCTGCATGTGGAGTAAGTTGGTTGCAGACTAGAAGGCAAAGCATTTTTTGCCTTTGCCGTTTGTATGGCACTCAGGCCTGAAAAAGTCAGCTTTGATTAAGATTTGAAACTTAATCAAAAGCTGCTGAGAGTTGGATTTAATGACAGCACCGGAATGCTTGTGTTCTCTTCCAGCTATCTCACGTGAGAGGGCAGTGGAGCTTCTTAGGAAATGTCTGGAGGAGGTGAGTAGTTCCCATGGGATCCTGAAAGGAATGTTTGTGTCTCTGTTTGCCAGTATTGTTCCTGTTCCTCGGTTATATTTTTTCTGATTTTTGCCAGAAGGTGTAATACATACCCACTACCCAGATGTGAAGTTGCTACCAGGGATAGAGTTTGGTGTGGGTAGCAAGCTCATTTTTCTCTCACAGATTACCCCCTCAATGTCAGCTTTATAATTTAATTCTTTCTGGTTTATCCAAACCAGTGTTTCTCAAATTGTAGTGTGTATAAGTATCACCTGGGAAACTTGTTAAAACAGATTGCCATCTCTGCCCAACCCTCAATTCTGATTCCACTGTTCTGAGGTACAAACTGGGAAGCTCTGCTTTAACTGGCAGTCGCAGGTGATTTTGCTGCAGGTGGTAACTGAGGCTGTACTTGAAGAACTTCTGCCCTAAACTTTATTTTTTTAATTTGAGACGGAGTTTCACTCTTGTTGCCCAGGCTGGAGTGCAGTGGCATGATTTTAGCTCACTGCAACCTCCGCCTCTGGGTTCAAGGAATTCTCCTACCTTAGCCTTCTGAGTAGCTGGGATTACAGGTGCCCACCACCATGCCCGGCTAATTTTTTGTATTTTTAGTAGCGACAGAGTTTCACCACATTGGCCACTCCTGACCTCAGGTGATCCGCCTGCCTCAGCCTCCCAAAGTGCTGGAATTACAGGTGTGAGCCACCACACCCTGCCCTAGACTTTATACCTGCTCTGTTCTTGTGCCACCTGGAATTGCCATACTGCCTGCTCCCTTAATAGTGCACAAGTCTTTGTAATCTAGAGAGAAAGCCTTCCCTAAGAATTCAGGAAGACCATAGAAAGCAACTAGGAAGCTTTGGGCAGAAGGCGAGAGTAGACTTTGGTTTGTGAGGCCAAGATTACAGAACACACCCTTTCTAATATTTCTCCTTAGAGTCTAAGGCTTTGGGTATGGATGGAGGATGGAGAGGTCAAAAGCCAGCCACATTAGTTTTTTCATTCTTTTACTGTTCCTGTGGCTTAAGGATGAACTTGAACTCGTGGTTTAGTAAGAGAGTAGGAAGATAAGAGCAGAAGCATTGAGAATAATGTCAGTTTGCCTCTTACACAAGCCTTTTGTTTTCAGTCCTCAGTGCCTACCACCCCTATTTATATATAATTTTTTTTAATAAATGGGGAGAGAGAGGAGAAGGATCAAGCCAGTGCTGGTGGCTCACGCCTGTAATCCCGCACTTCGGGAGGCCAAGTATGAGGCGGATCACCGAGGTCGGAGAATCATAGATCATCCTGGTTAACACGGTGAAACCCGTCTCTACTAAAAAATACAAAAAACTAGCTGGGCGAGGAACGGAACCACATAAAGTCCAGCTACTCAGGAGGCTGGGCAGGAGAATGGCGTAAACCTGGGAGGGACGGAGCTTGCAGTGAGCTGAGATCTGAGCCCTGCACTCCAGCCTCTGGGTGACAGAGCAAGACTCTGTCTCAAATAAAAAAAAAAGGGGGGGGGGTCTCGCTTTGTCACCAAGGCTGGAGTGGAGTGCAGTGGCATCATCATAGCTCACTGCAGCCTGGACTTCTGGAACTCAAGCGATCCTCCCAAGTAGCTGAGACTACAGACAGGCACCACCACACCCACCTCATTATTTTGTTTTTAAGATATGGGGTCTTGCTATTTTGCCTAGGCTGGTCTTGAACTCCTGGGCTCAAGATATTCTCCCACCTCAACCTCCCAGTTACAGGCCTGAGCCACTGCTCCTGGCCTCTGCTTTGTTCTGAGGGCAATCACGCTTTGTTAGCTTATTATCTTGAGACATTTTAAGAGAGATGTCTGTGTTTACCAGACTGATGGGTAACAGACTGTGGGTAACAGAACACTGGATTGTCTCATTCTTTCATCAGCTGACTAACCAGAGAGACAGGCTTTTAGCTGCATCTCCCGTTTCAGCCTCCCTGCCTCCCATTGATCCTCCAGCTGCCGTTTGAGTACCCTCTATCACTAGAGTACTAGTGCCCTACTGCCAGCTGCCTCCAATAGAATTTCAGTTCCACAAAAGCAGGGATTTTTGTTTGCTTGTATCCGCAGTGTCTAGAACAGAGCCTGGCACGTAGTACTTAGTAATTATTTGTTGACTGATTTCCTCCATGTCTCTCTGCAGCTCCAGAAACGCTTCATCCTGAATCTGCCAACCTTCAGTGTTCGAATCATTGACAAAAATGGCATCCATGACCTGGACAACATTTCCTTCCCCAAACAGGGCTCCTAACATCATGCTCTCCCTCCCATTTGCCAGGGAACTTTTTTTGATGGGCTCCTTTATTTTTTTCTACTCTTTTCAGGTGCACTCTTGATAAATGGTTAATTCAGAATAAAGATGACTATGGATATAATTGAGCCCTCTGGTCCAGGTCTCAGTTTACCTAATATTACCTCAGAAAAGATATAGAGGGAAAATGATCTTTTTGCCAGGTCTGACTTTTCTTCCTGCTCTGCCCTCCGTTAACACCCAGCACTCTTTAGCAGCTGATGGCCGCACGTTCTACTCCACTCTTGGTTCCTTTCCAACTAGCTTTTCATATATTTTACTTGCTAATGTCTCTATTCTCTCTAAAGTAGTGGTTATGTTTGCCCTTAAACTTAAATTTTTTTAAATTAATTAATCTGAATGAATAATATATGCACTTAATAAAACATGCAAACAGTACAAAACATGTAGTGAAAATATTTCTTCCATAGCCAGGCACGGTAGCTCACGCCTGTAATCCCAGCACTTTGGGAGGCCGAAGTGGGCGGATCACGAGGTCAAGAGAGCAAGACCATCCTGACCAACATGGTAAAACCCTGTCTCTACTAAAAATACAAAAATTAGCCGGGCGTGGTGGCGCATGCCCCTAGTCTCAGCTACTGGGGAGGCTGAGGCAGGAGAATCGCTTGAACTCAGGAGGCAGAGGTTGTAGTAAGCCTAGATCGTGCCACTGTACTCCAGCCTGGCAGCAGAACGAGACTCCGTCTCAAAAAAAAAAAAAAAGAGAAAAGAAAAATGTTTCTCCCATCCCTATAATCCAATCACCTGCTTCTGGCTTCCCCTCCGGGAGGAAACTTCAGCTACTAATTTCTTATGTTTTTTAAGAGATACTCTTTTACTGTGTATTGTATACATACATACAGACACATGCCCCCTTTAAATTTTTTAGATTTATTTATTTATTTAGAGACAGGGTCTTACCCTAGCCCAGGCTGGAGTGCTGTGGCGTAATCTTGGCTCACTGCAACCTCCGCCTCCTGGGGCCAAGTGATCCTCCCATCTCAGCCTCCTGAGTAGCTGGGATTACAGGCGTACACCACCAATGCCCAGCTAGTTTTTGTGTTTTTCATGGAGACAGGGTCTCACCATGTCATTCAGGTTGGTCTTGAACTCCTGGGCTCAAGCAGTCTGCCTGCCTTGGCTTCCTAGTGCTGGGATTACAGGCGTGAGCCACCGTGCCCGGCTAAAAAGTAGTTTTAAAGTTCTACATATTGCTTATTTCACTTAACACTATATTAGAAATTGTTTTATATCAATACACATAGATATGCTTATTCTTGTTGAGAGTTGCATAATTTTCCATTAAATTGATGTACCATGGGCAGTTAACCAGATACCCGTTTTTTCTCTTAGCCTACCTTTAGGGAACAATGTAGATGTTTTGTGGTTAAAGCCACTAAAACAGTGGTTCTTAACCAGATGTGTGTTTCAGAATGTTCACCTCACATTTCCAGTTGCTACTGATGCTGCTGGTCTAGGAACCACATTCCAAAACCATTTGGTCTCAGACTAGGATAAACCCTACTTTATCCAATTCTGTGCTCCTCTTAATACCATATACAGATAGGTTTTTGGTTTGTGATGAAATGTGTCATCTAAGATACTACCTACTGATCCTAACGTTCATGTTAAAATATTGGGTTAACATTAGATTTGGGTGTCTTATACACTGTTTAATACACCAATGGTAAATGCCTTATACCATAGGAAGAAAGCTAATCATTGAGTAAATGGGAGAAAAGAGATGATTCACATCACTACAGTTGATTCAACCTCCAACACCACCATGAATATGCATAGGTTTGAGCTTTTAGCTAGATTCCTAGGTGTAGGGCATCTATTTTAAAAGCGCCACAGGTGGCTGGGCGCGGTGGCTCAAGCCTGTAATCCCAGCACTTTGGGAGGCCGAGGCGGGCGGATCACAAGGTCAGGAGATTGAGACTATCCTGGCTAACACGGTGAAACCCCGTCTCTACTGAAAATACAAAAAACTAGCCAGGCGAGGTGGCGGGCACCTGTAGTCCCAGCTACTCGGGAGGCTGAGGCAGGAGAATGGCGTAAACCTGGGAGGCGGAGCTTGCAGTGAGTGGAGATTGCGCCACTGCACTCCAGCCTGGGCGACAGAGCGAGACTCCGTCTCAAAAAAAAAAAAAAAAAAAATAGTGCCACAGGTGATTCTGATGCCCTACCCAGTGGCGTTCTGCTCTCCTGCTACATGATTTTCCCGTCTGTACAATGATTGAAATAGCACCTATTCCATGTGGTAGATAGGAGAATTCCATGAGATAATATAGGTAAACATTTAGTTCAGGGCCTGGCATGTGGTAAGTGCTCAGTAAGTGTATAATGATTGGTAAACTTGTTTTTCTGCATTCAGGCTTCACCAGGAATGACATATGGTTCTCTGCCTTTGAATATAAGTGTCCCCAGGGCAATCTCAGGCAAGCCTGCAAACCCATCCTGACTCTCAGTGTTTTTTTGCCAACCCGGATCTCTTTCCTGAGCTCCAAATCAACTCATTCCTAGATAGCTCACCCTCCAGATTTAGGGACATCGAACTCAGTACGTCTAAAACTGAGCCTTACCATCTGCCCCTCTCCAAACCTCCTCTATGACATTCTGTCTTAGAGAATTAGAGCCACCTGGTTTCCCAAGTACCCAAGTCAGAAACCCAGGCATCATTTATTTTTAATAAATGTTTTATTTTGGAATAAATTTGGTTTTACAGAAAAGTTGCAAAGATAATACAGGGTCCTTATACCCCTTATTCAGTTTCTATAATGTTAACAACTTCTATATACCATGGTGTATTTGTCAAAACTGAGAAACCAACATTGTTTGGTGTATTAGTATTACTAAGCTCCAGGCTTTATTCAGATTTTACCAGTTTTTCCACTAATTTTCTTCTGTTCTAGGATATAATCCAAGATGCAACATTGCATTTAGCTGGGCATCATTTTTATGCCATTCTTTATCTCCTGTCTCTACATGGCCACCAAGTTCTGGCATTTCTACATCCTAAACTTTTTAATTTTATTACAACTTTTTATTGTTGTTTTTCAGAGACAGAGTCTTGCTCCATCACCCAGGCTGGAGTACAGTGGCACGATCATAGCTTACTGCAGCCTTGAACTCGTGGACTCAAGTGAACCTCTTAACCCCAACCTCCCAACAGCTGGGACTAGAGGTGTGCCCCACCACACCCAGCTAATTTTGTAAAAATTTTTTGTAGAGACAGGGTCTCACTATGTTGCCTAGGCTGGTCTCGAACTCTTGGCCTCAAGTGATCCTCCCACCTTGGTCTGCCAAAGCACTGGGATTACAGGTGTGAGCCACTGCACTCAGCCTAAATCTTTATAAATCTCCATCCCCATTACTCTGGTTCACCCCTATCGTATCTTAGACTATTTAACAGCCTCCTAACTTCACTCTACTTTTAATCTTTTCCCTCTCCAGGTCTCTCTCCATACTTTAAAAAACTAATTTCACCATCCATTCCTCTCTGCCCTTAAAACTTTCTGGTGGTTTTCCATGACTTAAGAGACTAAAGCCCAGTTCTTTGGTTTGACATGCTAGGCATTCCATAATCCTCTCCTAATCTAACTCCCCACTTTCCTTTCCCTCTTTTACACTTCAGAAAGCCTGTATTCCAACTAAATTTACATGGCCTTGGTCGTTCACTCATGACTTCACACCTATATATTACCTATAAGAAGGGTAAGCACTGCTTTGTGGAACTTTTCTTACAGAGGGGTGTGTGTGTGTGTGTAGTCGTGATGTAGTGTGGTCTGGTAACTTCTGTTTTCTTCTGCTGGATTTTAGTTTTTAAAATGCCAGCTGTGTCCTAAATCAATTTGTCCTAAATCAATTTCCTGAAGTTTAAAAAACATTGGGAATATACTCATTCTTTAACACTCCTGGCCAAACACTGTTCAGAATGGAGTTCTGATTAGCTCCCATCTGCTTTCAGGTGATTAATACACAGAAAAACAAATTATTCCTTCCCAGGCTTGCGGTGGGAGGCGGGGATAGGTTGGAGAAGAGAGCAGCTGTTTTGCCTCAGGGTAGGGAAGCTCAGCCCTACTAGAGAGGGGATGGGAAGGCAGGAACCTTTGAGAGATGGAAGAGGCCACTGAAATGGCCCAAGAGCTTGGTGTTGGTAGCTGAGCAACCACGCTAGGTCTGCCCTGCCTGGAGCCCAGAGTCCTTTCACTTCTGCTCCTCTCAGCCTTTTGACAAAAGCAGCAGCAGTGCCCAAGCAAGAGAAAGACGTGCATTCTTGGGTTCTCTCTAAATGTCTGCTGCTTGATTACTCCAGTGTGTGAATTATGGGTTAGTGTGTTTGGGAGGAGAAACCTGCAACTTGCCTTCACGTACCTTCCTTCATGGGATGGAATGTTTTCAAAGACTGAACTTTTCATATTTATTCTGGAGTGCTATGATCCTTTAAGAGAAAGTAGGAAAGTCTTTAAACTCCAAATTGGAATGCTTACCCAGTCTAAACACTCTCCATTTAATTCACAACTACTTGTTTGCAAAAAAAAGAAGACATATAAACAATCTGTGTGTACTTTATTGTTTAGTTTTTAATTTTATTATTATTATTATTATTATTATTATTTGAGACAGAATCTCGCTTTGTCACCCAGGCTGGAGTGCAATGGCACGATCTTGGCTCACTGTAGACTCTGCCTCCTGGGTTCAAGAAATTCTCCTGCCTCAGCCTCCCCAGTAGCTGGGATTACAGGCGTGCGACACCACACCCAGCTAATTTTTGTATTTTTGTAGAGACAGGGTTTCACCATGTTGGCCAGGATGGTCTTGGAACTCCTGACCTCAAATGATCTGTCTGCCTCGGCCTCCCAAAGTGCTGAGATTACAGGCGTGAGCCACTGCACCGAGCCCCTGTGTAAACTTGAATGGTCATCTACTTTTCCTTAGGGCTAAAGCCAGTTAGAAGCTAAAACGTGATTTATTTTGCCATGGGGAAAAGAAAAACAACTTAATGGGAAGAATCAAATGCTGAGACCTCATTAGAAGCTTCTTAGGCCACTTAGTGTCTGTACCGTACTGCTTCCTCTGCACTGTTAACTACCCTGACCATATGCTGGCTTAGCAGAGCCTGGGGGCACAAGGGCCTGGGAGGACCTGCTTCCCCTTGCCTGTGAACCCTTCTGTAGATGGCCATGTGATGCAGTGGAAACGAAGGGAGGGTCGGATCACACACATGCGTGACCACTTGCTTAGCGACTTTGGGCAAGTTGCTTTGATCTACAACTTGCTTGTTTCTAAAATAGGACTTATTGAGGACTACATGGTCCTTTCCTTAGGGAAAGTTGTCTAGCCCATGAAAAGTTTTTGATAAACTAATTTCTTCTGGGTATTTATAAGCTTTTATTGATGTATTACTATATTCCAGGCATTATATAGAAGTGCTGTATGTCTTATCCCCTCAACTTCCCATAGTCTAAGATAATTTTAGAGGCAGGATGTCTCTTGCCAGGCCCCTAGGCTTCAGTTAAAGCAGAGCATACTTCAGCCTTCCCCCACATTCCTTTTCTTTTCTTTTCTTTTTTTTTTTTTTTTGAGACGGAGTCTCGCTCTGTCGCCCAGGCTGGAGTGCAGTGGCCGGATCTCAGCTCACTGCAAACTCCACCACCCTGGTTTACGCCATTCTCCTGCCTCAGCCTCCTGAGTAGCTGGGACTACAGGTGCCCGCCACCTCGCCCGGCTAGTTTTTTGTATTTTTTTAGTAGAGACGGGGTTTCACCGTGTTCACCAGGATGGTCTCGATCTCCTGACCTTGTGATCCTCCCCTCTCGGCCTCCCAAATTGCTGGGATTACAGGCTTGAGCCACCGCGCCCGGCCCACATTCCTTTTCTCTTCCTTTCTGCAGAAAGGAATGCATAACCCAGACAGGGATACTCGGGGAAGGCGGGGAAGGCGCTGAGCCTCTTTGTTAAAATGAGGAAAAGCAAATATTAGGTGTTAAAGTCATGCCAGCCCCAAATGGAGACTTTCTTCTTGATGTATTCAGAAGGACTGATTGAAAGGGACTGGAGAAAGGCGGAACTTCCTCCCTCATGATTCAGAATTCTTCAGTGCCACATCTGGATACTGCCTCGAGGTATCAGCACCACGTAACATCCTGCTGGGGGGGTACATACTAGGGGACCCGAAGCTCAGGGTGGCACACCAAGTGAGTGGCAGGGCCAGGGTTAAAACGTGTCAAGGGTCTCCATGCATGTAGCATGAGGGACAGGCCCCCAGAGGAGGCCCCACTGTGTCCAGCTTTCACTGGACACTTACGGGTGCGTTGAGGCACTGCAGCTTCTTGGGAAAAGAAGTCACATCTTTGGACCCTTATCCTGAGAGATGATGCCTAGACCCTATGTTTCTAGCACAATCTTCACTCGCAAAGCACCCCAACATCTCCCTGACGGCACACTTGAAAAGACAAGGGGACAGCAATCCAGGCAAACAATGTGAATGCAATGGCCCTGGGGCATAAAACAAAGTGGTAGTTTGAGGGACAGAGAGGAAACCAATGTGGCCGGAGCAAAGTGAGTGATGAAGAGAGTAGTTTAAGATGAGGCTGGAGAATGAGGCAAAGTCAGATCATTGCCGGACCTGACTTTGAAGGTGTACCAGAGAAAATAGACCGGTTGGGAGACTACTGTAGTAGTCCAGAGAACTAGGGTGTTGGCAGAGAAGAAAGAAGATGGACTCAGAATCCATAGGTCTTTTCTGAAGGATTGAGTATAGAGAAAGAACCAAATAGGACTCCCCAGTTTCTGGCTTGAGCAGCTGGGTAAGAAGGTGGTACCACCTACTGTGATGGGATGTTCTAGAAGAGGTCACGATTTGAGTACTTGAGTCATGTGCTCCATTTTGGACATGAGTTTGAGATGCCTGTTAGCCAAACTGACAGACATGAGGCAGACAGTTGTACCTCCAAGTCTGGAGTTCAGGCAGCAGCCTGGGCTGAAGATAAACATTCAGGAATTGGCAGTACTTAGATATTGAAAGACATGGGATTGAATGAGACCAATCGAAGGAGACAGTATAGAGAGGGACCTGAGGAAAGCCAACATTTAGAGGTCAAGTAGAGAAGTAGCCAGCTAAGAAGACAGAATTGGGACCAGTGAGGTCATAGGAAACCAGAAGTTAGGAGCCACAGAGGAAACAGTTGCAGAAAAGAGCAAGTGGTCAGCCATATCCACTGACTGCTGCTGTTAAATCCAGAAAAAAAGGCCTTGAGATTTGATGTTGTGATGACCATGCTGAGTGGACGTCAGCAGACTGGTCGGGAAAAAAACAGATGAAAGAGGAAATTGGAGGTGAAGAAATGGAGGTAGAGGTGTAGCAATCTTTCAAGAACTTTAACTGCAAAGGAAATAGAGAAATGGAGAAAGGATTTATGTTTTGTAAGGTAAGAGATCCTAGAACATTTGTACTCTGGGGGGGTGATCCAGTAATGATTCCATAGAGAGGGAGACACTGACGATACAGGACAGAAAAGATGATTGAAGAGTGAAATCCTCAAAACGAGAGTTGGATGAGCGTTGGCCTGACAGACACACACAGTCACCAGCATTCCCACTGACACATACACATCACCACCAACGGGCATGGTAACAAATCTGTACACCCAATAGCCAAACTGACAGATGCACCCACCAGCCCACCAAGTCACAGGAATACACATACAGTATTCACTTGACACACACACACACACACACAGCAACTAACAGCCACATTGACATGTCAGATAGACCAACATCTGTACCTCCTGTCACACAGAGGGGCCCCCAGTCCCCTCCATCCCCTTAGGGGCCCCTTCCCACCCTACCCTCTGCCCAATTCCCAGGCGCTGCCTCTCCCCAGTGACATTGCCCTCTTTGGAGGCAAATCCAGGCCTGGGCTAAAGAAGGACAGGGAGGGCTTCATATCCAATGAAAGGTTTTATTAAGAGAATGAGAGATGGGGAGATGGGGAGGTACATTAACTGCAGGGGCAAAAGAACCACAAATACAAGATCCCAGCGACAACCACAGGGCACCTGACACACCTTTCTTCCCTCCCAACCCACCCACAGCCCTCTGTGAGCAAAAACACCCTCTCCCTTCTGGTCCAGCTGGCCGTATCAGTGCATGGCCAGAAAACAGTGAAATGAACCCCAACTCACTGGGATAAATAAGTTGCACTGGACATTTTAAAATTTCAAATTTAATCACAACATACATAAATAAATAGGACAGACAGCAACAGGACTGTGATGAGCAGCCTGGATTCAAGTTCTGCAATTTGTGCTTTATCTTCTTTGTTCCTTGAGGACCCCTCCTGCCCATTTCTTTCCAAGAGTAGGAAGGGTACAAAGAGTCCACTGGGGTCTCTTCCTTCCAGCACCCCTTTTCTGGGGGTAGGAGATTCTGGAATGAGGGGCACCAACTCCTCAGTAGCACCTCTGATTTATCAATTTCCCTCCTGCCACCAGTGAAAACCACAAAGGCTTTGGCCTCTAGAAGCACCCACGGCCACCCAGGCACCCTAATGGAAAGGGCTCTGCCCCATGAGCCAGACCTTTTCATGTCATTTTCTGTTCAAACCCTGCTCAACCATCAAAGGTCAGAAAATTGCACACATGAGACAAATACCTGGGCCCTTAACTTAGCAACACACCACCACAGAGAGGCCACCCTCCCTTACTCTAAGCCAGATCCCCAACTCTGGGATCTCTGGATGAATGTTCTCTTTCTGGCCTGACTCTAATCCCACCTTTCAGTCCTTTCAGGCCCACCCCCAGGAGCTAAGTGCCTGTTTCAGGGCCTGGGAGCCCCTTAGGGATGGGGTGGGAGAAGCAGTTATTTCCGATGCTTGGCATCTTTCTCCGAAGCCTTGGTTTCACCGTGTCCACTGCCCACACTGCTTAGAAACATCTTGTCCAGCCCCTTGAGTGACTCCAACAAGTAGTTCTGGAAGGCAGTGAGGGCAGCACAGATGGCAGGCCCACCGAAGCCATGGGTGATGAGGCTAAAGTGTGTCAAGCAGCTCTGCACTCCGGGCTCCAGGATGAGTGCTGGGCGGCTGTTGCCCAGCGGTGAGCGGTCCTGAGCCATCAAGTCTGCAAACTCCTTGCAGATCTGCCTGGTGGGAGAAGGAGGGCCAGAGGTTGGAGGACAAAAGTCTGAGCCCAGAGAAGGACCTACTACATGCTAGGCATTTTACAGACATTAGCTACACTATTGCTGACCCTCCCAACAGTCTGCAAAATGATGAACATACTGTTTTTCACAGAAAAGGTAACTAAGGTTCAGAGAAGTCATGTGACTAGCCCAGTATCACACAGCTAATAAACAACACATGCCGATTACCCTATAATCTTTCTTTTTTGGATGTCCGGCCCATATTCAAAGTGCAGCTCAGCTACTTACTACCTTATATAGGAAACTTTCCTTGATTCCCTCTCCCACCCCAAACACCCAATGCTTTACAGAACTTTGTCTTTGAAGCTATTAGGAAACAATCCAGAATCTGCCGGAAATAATAACTAGCAGTGAATATAATTGAAGCCTGGATGCCGTGCCAAGCACACTGTCTGTATCATCTTACTTAATCTTCACAAACAAGTCTATACTACTATTATCCCCATCATATGGACAAGAAAACTGGTTTGAGACAGGTTGGATGACCTGTCAAGGTGACCAAGCTGGGATTTGAACCTAGCTCTAGTTTGCAGCCATTCATTATTCATTCCTTTGTGCATCCTGTGTATGGCTCGGGCAAGAGGATCACTCATCATTTTTGCGTCACCATGAAAGCCAGCCAGTATCTTAGACAGGACTGAGGCCCACGAAGTGCTTGATGAGTGAGCTGATTAGTGAGCACGTGAGCCCCACCCTAGGTATGTTTCTCCAGTCACAGTATGAGCAGCCTCAGAGATGTCTCCATTTGGCAGTCCCAGGACTGTGCTTCCTCTTCTGCCTTGGGGACTTGAGGCAAAGCCTCAAAGGCAGGACAGTGGACTTGTCAGTTTGAAGGACTGCGTTAGGTGGGAGGACTGGATGTTCTAAGCTGGAAACAGGCAAACCCAAGGATGTGAGGACAGGGTTGCCAGGAGTGGGTGGAGTTTGTGTGGGCCAGACTGTGGGGCCCTCAAAAGAGTTTGAACTTTAGCCTACCAATTGGTAGTTCTCAGATTTCTCTCTCTCTTTTCTTTGTATTTTTAAAATTTTTTTGAGACAAGGTCTTGCTCTGTCACCCAGGCTGGCGTGCAGTGGCACGATCCCAGCTCACTGCAGTCTCAACCTCAGCCTCCCGAGTAGCTGGAACTACAGGTACGCACAATCACTCCTGGCTAATTTTTTTTAGTACAGATGGGGTTTCGCCAAGTTGCCCAGGCTGGCCTTGAACTCCTGGGCTCAAGCAATCTGATCACCTCAGCTTCCCAAAGTGCTGGGATTACAGGTATAAACCACTGCACCCAGCCTATCTTTCTTTCTCTCTTTCTCTATCCCCCTCCTCTCTCTGTCTTTTCTTGCAGTGAGACTGCCAAGGTGTGAATGCTTACGTTCCCCAGAATTCATATGTTGAACTCCTACCCCCCAGGTGATAGTATAAGGAGGTGAGGCCTTTGGGAGGTGATTAGGTCATGGAGGTAGAGCCGTCGTGAATGGGATTAATGCCCTTATTATAAAAGAAGTCAGAGAGAATCCCATTCTCCCTTCTACAATGTGAGGCCACACAGCAAGGTGCTGTCTATGAGCCAGAAAGCAGGCCCTCACCCGACACGGAATCTGCCTTGACCTTGAATTTCCCGGCCTCCAGCACTACGAAAAATAAATTTCTCTTGCTGGCTGGACGCGGTGGCTCACACCTATAATCCAAGCACTCAGGGAGCCCGAGGAAAGTGGATCACCTGAGGTCAGGAGTTCGAGACCAGTCTGGCCAACATGGTGAAACCTCTACTAAAAATACAAAAATTAACCAGATGTGGCGGTAGGCACCTGTAATCCCAGCTACTCAGGAGGCTGAGGCAGGAGAATTGCTTGAACCCAGGAGCCGGAAGTTGCAGTGGGCCGAGATTGCACCACTGCACTCCAGCCTGGGCAACAGAACAAGATTCTGTCTCAATAAATAAATAAATAAATAAATAAAAATTTCTGTTGTTTATAAGCACCCAGTTTATGGTATTTTGTTATAGCAGTCCAAATAGACTAAGATAAGAACTCTTTTGGAAGAACTAAATCTTTCCCCTTTTTTTTTTGAGACGGTGTCTCACTATGTCACCCAGGCTGGAGTGCATCAATGCAATCATGGCTTACTGCAGTCTTGACCTCCCAGGCTCAGGTGATCCTCCCATCTCAGCCTCCCAAGTAGCTAGGACTACAGGAGTGCACCACCACACCTGGCTAATTGTTGTATTTTTAGTAGAGACCAGGTTTCACCATGTTGCCCAGGCTAGTCTCCAATTCCTGGGCTCAAGCGATCCGCCAGCTTCAGCCTCTCAAAGTGCTGGGATTACAGACGTGAGCCACCTTGCCTAGCCTGAAAAACTAAATCTTGGGGCCGGGTGTGGTGGTTCACGCCTGTAATTCCAGAACTTTGGGAGGCCAAGGCGGGTGGATCACCTTAGGCCAGGAGTTTGAAACCAGCCTGGCCAACATGGTGAAACCCTGTCTCTACTTAAAATACAAAAAATTAGCTGGTCCTGGTGGCAGGCGCCTGTGATCCCAGCTACTGAGGAGGCTAAGGCAGGAGAATTGCTTGAACCCAGGAGGCGGAGGTTGCAGTGAGCTGATATCGCACCATTGCGCTCCAGTCTGGGAAACAAGAGCAAAACTCCATCTCAAAAAACAAAAACAGGCCGGGCGCAATGGCTCAAGCCTGTAATCCCAGCACTTTGGGAGGCTGAGACGGGCGGATCATGAGGTCAGGAGATCGAGACCATCCTGGCTAACACGGTGAAACCCCATCTCTACTAAAAAGTACAAAAAACTAGCCGGGCGAGGTGGCGGGCGCCTGTAGTCCCAGCTACTCGAGAGGCTGAGGCAGGCAAATGCCGTAAACCTGGGAGGCAGAGCTTGCAGTGAGCTGAGATCCGGCTACTGCGCTCCAAACTGGGCGACAGAACGAGACTCCGTCTAAAAAATAAAAAAACAACAAAACTAAATGGAATACTAGTTTGTTAAACAGGCCCTGAGGTGCCCTCACAGACCTAGTTTGAAAATCAATGCAGCGGGAACCGTTGAAGATTCTTGTGCGGGGCGGGGGGCAGATACATGTGCAGGGCGGTTGGGACCAGGGAGACTCTCGGTGAAGGTCCGGGAGTGAGATGAAGACCTGAGTAGAGGAGGCAGCATGTGAACGGTGGTGAGGGAGGCACAAAGGGAATTGCAGAGCAGTCAGGCATAACTTGGTGGCCTGATGGACATCACTGGAGCAGAGGGTCGATGGGCAGGGCTAGAAGAGGGAGCCTCACACCTGCAATGGGGACTGCGGCTGGTGGTGTCCTGGGAGTGTATGTGACTGCAGGACCCATGCGTGAGCCTGTGTGAGCCAGTATGTGACACCACTGTTCTTGATGCATGGAACCCAGATATGTTCACATGTAGTGTCCATGTGTGCTCCAGGAGCTTGTGAGGAGTGTTCATGTATGCCTGAGTATGATAACCATGATGCACAAATATA
Source organism: Rhinopithecus bieti (assembly GCF_001698545.2). NCBI lineage: Eukaryota > Metazoa > Chordata > Mammalia > Primates > Cercopithecidae > Rhinopithecus > Rhinopithecus bieti. The sequence continues at coordinate 3,270,101 of NW_016807982.1, read as the reverse complement.
CCCATATGTGGCGCCCAAGTGTGCCCATGTGGCATGCACACATGTGCCCAGGATAGCCTAAGCAGGGAGCCTAGGTGCCCATGTGTGGTGCCACATGGGCTGCACGTACGTGTGTGTGCTCACTGCTCATGTACACAGCGGCGCGCAGGTATGTGTGTGTGCTCAGTGCTCATGTACAGAGTGGCACGCATGTATGTGTGTGCTCACTGCTGATGTACACAGTGGCTCACACATACATGTGTGTGCCCACTGCCCGTGTACACAGTGGTGTCCATTGTGCCCATACATGTCTGTCTGTGCATGGCAGCCATGTGTGCCTGTGCGTGATGCCCTCACTCACTTGGCGGCCAGCAGCATGCTCTTGCGGCTGTGCAGCTCCCCCGGGTCAGCATGCTGTCGGCACAGGTACTCGGCGGCTGCCTTGGCTGGGAACTCGGTCTCACAGACGTAACCGAAGTCTCGGGCCAGGTGCACGGCCTCTCCTGGGGGGAGGGGAGCTGTCACTACTGCCAGGTGTACCTCTGCGCCTGGAACACAGCTTTGAACCTCTGACCCCCTGGCCAGGGGGATCCTGCTCCATCCTGCCTCTGTAGATGCCCCCTCTGACTTTTCCTTCCCAGCCCAGCTCCAGCCCCAATTCCATTGCCCTCCCTTGGGGCCATTAGGGTTGGGCTCTGAGCTCAGAGATGGGATCTGGGCCCACCATGTATTCCAGAGGCACCAATCTCCAGGGGCTGTGACCCCCTTCATCACTTTACCACATCCAAACACTGGCTACTCCCCACTGACACACTCACACCCACACACACATACACACACACTGCAAGGTCTCCATTGCACATGCATGCACACATGTACAAAGACTACACACAGAAATCACAAACAAGCCTTCCGCATGACAGAGAGCATGCACACAGATACTGCAACACTTACACGGATACACACACCACTCAACACACCCTCCTGCATTAGAGACAGTCACACCAGACAACTCACTGGCCCTCGCAGCCACTCCCATGCCCACCTTCAGGCTTCACTCACCTTCCACTAGCGAAGTCAGCAGCGTCACATTGGCAGCCTTGCGACGGCCAGCTGGCAGGTTGAGTCCAATCTTCTCTAACCGTTCCCGCAAACACCGGCCCCCATTTTTGGACTTGGCCCTTGACATGCACAGAGAGAGACAGACATACAACTATGAAGACAAGAGAAACGCGTGGAGACCAAGTGACCACCAAAGGGCCTTGTTGCCTCCACCAGCCCCTGTTGAGGTTTGGGTCTGGTCCTGGGGATGCTCTGGGGTCTCTTTCAGCAAGGGCGCAACCTCTTCCTAATCTCCATGGTTTTGCAGCCAAGACAGAGGCAGGGGGCCAGCACCCAGCTCCAGGAGCCCCTCAGTTCACTCTAGTCCTCTCAACAGCAGGGGCAGCCAGGGTGCAGCATCCTGGGGTCCTTAGCACACCAGATGGCCCACACACAGCTACCCGGGGATACACAGACCTATATGTAGAGACGCACAGTGACATACAGAAAGAGGGACACATAGGGAGACACAGGTACACACATAGCCACCTGGGGACTCACAAACACACACACGTGAAAGAATAGAGACACGTAGAACCAATAGAGACAGACATATGCAGAGACACAGACTCAGACACCTAGGGACACAGAGACACAAGATCACACCAAGTCAGGGTCCCAGGAACACATGTACAGACACTCAGGGACTCACAGAGATCCTCCAAGATGCTACGAGTGAGGAGATATCCCCTATGACTGCACAAATGCCACTCCCACACACCAGATGGCCAAACATCCATGTGACTAGCTCCAGATGCACAGGCAATCATACACACACACACACACACACACAGCAGGACACACTCTAGGCCACACATCCCACGAGAAGAAACACAGGATACTCACACTCATGGAAACACATGCTCCTGGCCATCCGCTACTATAGGCACATGCACACACACACACACATGTCCACACCATCCTCAGACTCATCCAAGCTCATGGCCCTGAAGCAGAAATACCCTTCCCAGGCACAAGGACATGCACAGAGAGAAAGAGACACAGGTCTAGGAAGACGAACCATGGACTACCATGCTCCACACCCCAAAACACACAGGGCCTATGCTGCCACACAGAATGGGCNTTTTTTTTTTTTGAGATGGAGTCTAGCTGTCACCAGGCTGGAGTGCAGTGGTGTAATCTCAGCTCGCTGCTGCAACCTCCGCCTCCCGGGTTCAAACGATTCTTCTGCCTTAGCCTCCCGAGTAGCTGGGGCTATAGGTGCCCATCACCACGCCTGGCTAATTTCTGTATTTTTAGTAGTGATGGGGTTTCACCATATTGGCCAGGCTGGTCTCAAACTCCTGACCTCGTGATCCACCCACCTTGGCCTCCCAAAGTGCTGGGATTACAGGCATGAGCCACCACGCCTGGCCAGAAGTTGATTTTCTAAAATTCACTTAGACATTCTTGGCTATAAGAGAAAGGAAGTTCTTCCTGCAGTCTAACCTCCATCCTCCTGCTTAGCCTCGGGGGAAGGGAGAATATTGAAGCACTTGCTTCTTTAGCGGAATCCTTTGGCCCTCTCTTCCTTTAAGGAGGTGAGAGCCTTGGTAGACAAGGCCTCGTGTGTGCATCAGGAGTGAGGCTCGAGTGTGGAATCTGGGACTAACAGCTACTGAGCACTCACTGCTGTGAGGTCCCATAGATAAACCCACTCAGTCCTTGGAACAACCCACAAGGGGCTACACTTATCGCTATTCCCATTTTACAGATGAGGAGACCGATGTCCAGAGAGGTGAAGTAATATGCCTGAGATCACACAGCTGGTAGACGGAGAACCAGTAGCAAACCCAAGACTGCAGTCTCAAAGGCGGTGCTCTTAGCCTTGCAGCCTATTGGCAATATTGGCTGAGCACTTGCATGCCAAGAATGGTGCCAGGCCTGAGGAATACAAAAGTAGGAAAGGCTAGCCTGATCCCAAGCCTGGCAGAACGTCACGTCTCTCCCTCTCTGGATAAACCTCCTCACCCCAACCCAGCAGCCCAGCCAGAAACCTCTGTGATACCCTCTGCAACGCTCTCCCCAACCACATCATCCCATCCATCACCACATCCCGTCCATCACTACATCCTGTCCATCACTAGATCCTACAGCTTTCTTTTTTTTTTTTCTCCCACCCCTGCCCATCCTATGACTTTCATTTCTTTATATGCCTTGGATGTGGCCACTGCTCTGCATGCACACAGACACAGGTTCACTTCCCATGTGAATTTCTCCACAGACCTTGCTCTGGTCTCCCTGCTCCAGTCCAGACGGATCTTTCCATCTGGATGCATCATTCTGCAGCTGAAAACCCATCCTAAAACTCATTAGAGCCCGGTCAGTTCCCTGAGACTCAAATCCCAGCTCTAGAGCTGGACAAAATGTCACCTGTCAATGAGGGCCACGTGCTGAAAGTTCAAAGACGTTAAAGTGGGACAGCAAGTAAGGAGCAGAAATGAACCTTGAACTCTCAGCACTGACTCCAAAGTTCACAGCTTTAACCATCACGTTACAATGGCCTCCTTCACCCTCCCTTGTGTTCTGGCTCTGCCTGCCCCTCTTGCTGAGTCCCCATTTGTCTGTTGGGCTCTAGACCCAAGTGACCAAGGGAAATATAATGTGAGCCACATGTATACATTTACATTTCCTAGTGTCCACCATTTTTTTTTTTTTTTTTGAGACAGGGTCTTGCTCTGTTGCCCAGGCTGGAGTACAGTGGTACAATCACAGTTCACTGCAACCACCACCTCCCAGGCTCAAGCGATCCTCCCACCTTAACCTTCCAAGTTGCTGGGACTACAGGTGCGTGCCACCATGCCTGGGTAATTTTTGTGGGTTTCATAGAGATGGGGTTTCACCATGTCGCCCAGATTGGTCTTGAACTCCTAGACTCAAGCTATCTGCCCGCCTGCCTTGGCCTCCCAAAGTGCTGGAATTAAAGGGGTGAGCCACCAGGCCTGGCCCACATTTTAAACAGTAAAAGAAACTTGTGAGGTTAATTTTAATCAATATAATAGTAAATAATATGTAACATTTTAGTATATTTTGTTTATCCCAATACATAAAAAATAGAATCATTTCAACATGTAATCAATATTTTTAAAATTATTAGTGAGATATTTTACATTGTTTGAAATTAGTTTTCAAAATTCAATGGACATTTTATGCTTAAGCGTATCTCAATTCAGACTAGTCACATTTTGGGTGCTCAAGAGCTACACGTAGCTAGTGGCCACCTTGGTGGACAGCACAGCTCCAGGCCTCAAGGGAGGAGAGGCTCAACAGGTAACATAGTAAGTGGGCTGTGGGGGAGGTTGGCAGGCTGGAGGGCACCTTATGCGAAGTCCTGCCAAGTAGGACACAGAGCTCCTGGTTTGTTTGTGTTTTTGTTTTGTTTTGCTGGTTTGTGAAACTAGGATTCTGGATTTTTATGTGAACTCTCTGGATTTTAAGCATTGGCAATGATTCAAAGATTTAAAAACCCAGCACAGGCCAAATGGAACAAGTGTGAAGTGCCTCCTGGGATGTGGTGACTCCCAGGCTGTGAGCTCTTTGAGCCCCACAGTGCTTCTTTGGTTCTCAGGGGTCCTTCTCCACTCTACTGAGTTTAGGCATCATCCCCTGTGCAGAGCTTCCCTCTCCTGTCCCCCAGCTCCCTCTCACCCCCATCCCTGGCCTTACCGCACTGAACCTTCCTGGTTTGTTTCCACGGCTGTCTTCTCTACCAAGTATGAGTGTGTCGAGGGCAGAGTCTTGGCACAGGTGGCCATAAGTGAATATGAAATAAACTAATGATGCAAGGGCCCTGGGAACCCAAACTGAACTATACTGCATGTATTACAAAATTATACCTAGAGCTTGACTTTAAACAAATAAAACTACAAATTGGGCCAGGCACAGTGGCTCACACCTGTAATCCCAGCACTTTGGGAGGGTGAGGTTTGCTTGAGCCCAGGAGTTCGAGACCAGCCTGGGCAATACAGTAAGACCTTGTCTCTACAAAAAATACAAAAATTAGCCAGGCATGGTTGCACACACCTGCAGTCCCAACTACTGTAGAGGCTGAGGTAGGAGGATTGCTTGAGCCCAAGAGGCAGAGGTTGCAGTGAGCCGACCACACCAGCCTGGATGACACAGTGAGACCCTGTCTCAAAACAAAACAAAACCAAAACTTACAAATTGATAAATTAAAAATAAAAAGAAGGGCAAAGTAACTGTCTTCCCTCCCATCACCCCTCACCAGAAGTAGGGGTTGGAGAAACAGGATGAGCAGCCTTCTCCATCCAACTTCTATTAAAACCTAGGGCCTCGGCTGGCTGAGCATGGTAACTCACACCTGTAATCCCAACACTTTGGGAAACTGAGGCAGGAGGATCACTTGAGCCCAGAAGTTCGAGACCAGCCTGGGCAACATAGTGAGACCTCATCTCTACAAAAAAATTATTTTTTAAGTTAGCCAGGCAGGGTGGCATGTGCCCATAGTCCCAGCTGCTCGGGAGGCTGAGGCCACAGAATGATTGAGCCCGGTTTGAGGCAGCAGTGAGCTATGATTGCGCCACTGCACTCCAGCCTGGATGACAGAGTGAAACTCCATCTCAAAAAAATAAAAATAAAAAAAGGTGACTATACAAAAACTGTATGCCCTTGTGATAAATACAGCAATGAGGATGAGCTGGAGTGTGGAGGGATGTGGTAGCCTGCATATGGATATTTGCAAGTGCTTTCTCTTGTTGATGCCAGATTTATGCAAACATAGATGCTGCTAGATATAAGGGCAGACATGACATTGCTCATGTGTTTGTGTATATGAGTGACAGACCTTGCTGCTTCCCCTACCTGTCCCTTTTTTTCTCAGAGCCTCTTCCCTTTTAAGTGGCAAGAGGAATGGAACCCAAGGTTAGGGAAGCAGATGGGTCAGGGAAGGGGCAGTGATGGAGGCAGGAATTAAACTAGCACAGAAGGCAAAGCGGAGACACTAAAGTTTGTCTCCGACACACACAGGACAGGATTCCCTGTGGTGACTCCTGAAGCTGAAGTGATCTAATGGTGTCCTGCTGGTCACATATGCAGAAGCCATTAACACACACACAGACACACACACACACTCCTGCAGACACAAGAGCTCCCAGTTATTCAACCTGTCAGACAAGGCACTCTGTCCACAGGTGGTAGATATGGTCTGACTTCAGAACCTAGGGAAGTGTGCAACAGACTCTCCCAGAAGGCTTGTTAAAATTGCAAGTTTTTTCTAGAAAAAACATAGGAGACCAGGTGTCATGGCTCACACCTGTAATCCCAGCACTTTGGGAGGCAAGGCGGGCAGATCATTTGAGGTCAGGAGTTCGAGACCAGTCTGGCTAACATGGCAAAACCCCACCTCTACTAAAAATACAAACAACAACAACAACAGAAAACTTAGGAGAAAAATCTTCACGACCTCAGGTTGGGAAAAGAGTTCCTAGATACAACACCAAAAGCAAGGCCCATAAAAGAAAATGATAGGCCGGGCATGGTGTCTGACTCCTGGAATCCCAGCACTTTGGGAGGTCGAGGCGGGCAGATCACCTGAAGTCGGGAGTTGTTTTTTTTTTTTTTTTTTTTTTTTTTTTTTTTTTTGGGAGTGCTCCTGCTTCGCCCCCGCGCGCAGGGTTGGCGGGGGGGGG
>NW_016807982.1:3226088-3263210 GCF_001698545.2 Rhinopithecus bieti | reverse complement strand
CACCACGCCCGGCTAGTTTTTTGTATTTTTTTAGTAGAGACGGGGTTTCACCGTGTTAGCCAGGATGGTCTCGATCTCCTGACCTCGTGATCCGCCCGTCTCGGCCTCCCAAAGTGCTGGGATTACAGGCTTGAGCCACCGCGCCCGGCCTAAAGTCGGGAGTTTTGAGAGCAGCTTGGCCAACATGGTGAAACCCCGTTTCTACTAAAAATACAAAAATTAGCCCAGCATGGTGGCGCTCACATGTAATCTCAGCTACTCTGGAGGCTGAGGCAGGAGAATCCCTTGAACCCGGGAGGTGGAGGTTGCAGTGAGCCAAGACAGCGCCACTGCACTCCAGCCTGGGCAACAGAGCAAGAGTGGGAAAGAAAGAGAGAAAGAGAGGAAGAAAGGAAGGAAGGAGGGAAGGAGGGAAGGAGGGAAGGTGGGAAGGAGGGAAGGAGGGAAGGTGGGAAGGAGGGAAGGAGGGAAGGGGGAAGGAAGGAAAGAAGGAAAGAAGGAAAAAGAAAGAAGGAAGGAAGGAAGGAAAATGATGATAAATTGGACTTCATCAAAGTCTAAAACTTTTGCACCTCAAAAGATAGTATTAATAAGCCGGGCGCGGTGGCTCACGTCTGTAATCCCAGCACTTTGGGAGGCCGAGGTGGGCGGATCACGAGGTCAGGAGATCGAGACCATCCTGGCTAACACGGTGAAACCCCGTCTCTACTAAAAATACAAAAAACTAGCCGGGCGAGGTGGCGGCGCCTGTAGTCCCAGCTACTTGGAGGTTGAGGCAGGAGAATGGCGTGAACCCTGGAGGCGGAGCTTGCAGTGAGCCGAGATCGCGCCACTGCACTCCAGCCTGGGCGACAGAGCAAGACTCCGTCTCAAAAAAAAAAAAAAAAAAAAAGAAAATAGCATGGTGTGGTAGCATGAAGATGTAGTCCCAGTTACTTGAGAGGCTCTGGCAGGGGGACCACTTGCATTCAGGAGTTCGAGGTTGCAGTGTGCTATGATCTTACCTGTAAATAGCCAACAAACTCCAGCTTGGACAACATAGTGAGACTTATCTCTAAAAAAATTTTTAATTAAAAAAAAAAAGAGGTTATGAGCAGTTGCTCACACTTGTAACCTCAGCACTTAGAGAGGCCAAGGCAGGAAGATCACTTGAGCCAGGACTTTGAGACCAGCCTGGGCAACGTAGCAGGACCCTGTTTCTATGAAAAAAAAAAAAAAGATAATTTTAAATATGTAAAAAAAAAATTAAAATTTTAAAATAGAGAAGAAAAGATAAGCCACAAACTGAAAGAAAATATTTTCAAATCATCTATCTGATAAAGGACTGTATTCAGAATATATAAATAATTCTTATAACTCAACAATAAGATAGCAACCTAAATAGAAAATGGTCCAAATATGTAAATAGACATTTCACTAAAAATGAGAGATGAACGGTTAATAAGTACATGAAAAAGTTCTTAACATTATTAGTCATTAGGAAAATGCAAATTAAAACTATACTGAGATACTACTTGATGGTTATAATAAAAAAGACAGGGGCCAGGCACAGTGGTTCATGCCTGTAATCCCAGCACTTTGGGAGACCGAGGTGGATGGATCATGAGGTCAGGAGTTCACAAAAATTAGCCGGGTGTGGTGGTGCGTGCCTGTAATCCTAGCTGCTGGGGAGACTGAGGCAGGAGAATCACTTGAACCCATGAGGCAGAAGTTACAGTGAGCCAAGATTGTGCCACGGCACTCCACCCTGGGTGACAGAGCGACACTCTGTCTCAAAACAATAAATAAACAAAAAAGGCCAGGCGCGGTGGTTCATGCCTGTAATCCCAGCATTTTGGGAGGCCAAGGTGGGTGGATCACCTGAGGTCAGGAGTTCAGGACCAGCCTGGCCAACATGGAGAAACCCCTCTCTACTAAAATACAAAATTAGCCGGGTGTGGTGGTGCATGCCTGTAATCCCAGCTACTCGGGAGGCTGAGGCAGGAGAATCACTTGAACCCAGGAGGCGGAGGTTGCGGTGAGCTGAGATCGCATCATTGCACTCCAGCCTGGGCAGTGAAACTCCAGTGAAACTCCAAAAAAAAAAAAAAAAAAAAAAAAAAAAAAAAAAAAGACAATTCTGAGTGTAGGATGTGGAAAAGTGGAACCCTCACACATTGCTGGTGAGAATGCAAAATAATACAGCACTTTAGAAAACAGCTTGACAGTTTCTTAAAAATTAAACCTAAACCGACCATATAATCCAGCAATTCCACTCCTAGGAATTTACTCAAAAGCACTAAAAATATATGTCTACACTAAGGCATGTATGTGAATGTTCACAGCAACATTATTCAAGACAGCTAAAAAGTGGAAGCAGCCCAAGTACCCATCAACTGACCAACGGATAAACAAAATATGTTACACCCATACAATGGCATACTACGCAGCAAGAAAAAGAAACAAGCTGCTGATAATAGTTTGTTTCTTTTTATTGCTGCTTCTTTTACTTAGTATAATGTTTGGGGCGAGCCTCAAAAACATTATGCTAAGCAAAAGGAGCTTGATGCAAAAGTCTGCATATTTATATATTCTATTTATAGAACATGTCCAGAATACGCAAATTTACGGACAGAAAGCAGATCAGTAGTGGTCTAAGGCTTGGGGTGAGAATGGGGATTAGCTACAAATGGGAACTTCTGGGAATGACAGAAATGCCTCAAAATGAATTGTGGTAATGGTTACACAACTCTACATTTATTAAAAATCATCAAATTAAATTCTTACAATGTGTAAATTTTAGGTATGTAAATTTTACCTCAGTAAATCAGTTAAAAAATGCAAGTTCCAGGGCCATACTTCCAGGGTTCTCATGCAATCAATGTGGGGTGGTGCCCAAGAAATTTGCATTTTTAACAAGCATCTCCTGGGGGTCCTGATGCATGTGGTTGCTTACACTACACTTAGGGTACCACTGGTCCAAAGCTTGAAGGGGTTGGAGCAAGAGGAAGGTAGACGGGAGGGGTAGTGACCTGCTCCCCAGCCTACACTGGGGCGCAACATGTGCAAATGTCCTCCCTAGAGTTTCCTCATCTCCCCTGCTGGGACCTGCTGACTAAGTTTCCTTCTCATCAACTGCCGGAGGGTTTCTTTCTTTTTTTTTAAGACGGAGTTTTGCTCTTGTTGCACAGGCTGGAGTGCAATGGCGCGATCTTGGCTCACTGCAACCTCCGCCTCCTGGGTTCAAGCGATTTTCCTGTCTCAGCCTCCTGAGTAGCTGGGACTACAGGTGTGTGTGCACCACCACGCCTGGCTAATTTTTTTGTACTTTTTTTTTTTTGAGACGGAGTCTTGCTCTGTCGCCCGGGCTGGAGTGCAGTGGCCGGATCTCAGCTCACTGCAAGCTCCGCCTCCCGGGTTTACACCATTCTCCTGCCTCAGCCTCCAGAGTAGCTGGGACTACAGGCGCCTGCCACCTCGCCCGGCTAGATTTTGTATTTTTTTAGTAGAGACGGGTTTTCACCGTGTTAGCCAGGATGGTCTCGATCTCCTGACCTCGTGATCCACCCGTCTCGGCCTCCCAAAGTGCTGGGATTACAGGCTTGAGCCACCGCGCCCGGCCTATCTGCACATTTTTAAAGTTGCTTTCTGGGGCAGAGAGTAAGTAGCCTGGGAGGCAAGTGAGAAAGGGTTGTGGAAGTGCAAGTTCAGATTCTGTAAATTTTTGATATTTTGTTTATCATGGATTTTTGCACTATTTTCATTTAAAAAGGCCAAGTGTGGTGGCTCATGCCTGTAATCCCAGCACTTTGGGAGGCTGAAGCGAGCAGGTCACTTGAGGTCAGGAGTTCGAGACCAGCCTGGCCAATATGATGAAACCCCGCCTCTACTAAAAATAAAAAAATTAGCTGGGCGTGGTGGCGGGTACTTGTAATCCCAGCTATTTGGGAGGCTGAGGTACAAGAATCTGGGAGGCAGAGGTTGCAGTGAGCTGAGATCGTGGTGCTCCACCCCAACCTGGGCGAGAAAGTAAAACTGTGTCTCAAAAATAAATAAATAAATAAAAATATATTTTTTTGAGACAGAGTTTTGCTCTTGTTGTCCAGGCTAGAGTGCAATGGCGTGATCTTGGCTCACTGCAGCCTCCACCCCTTAGGTTCAAGTGATTCTCCTGCCTCAGCCTCCGGAGTAGCTGGGATTACAGGTGCCTGCCACCCTACCCAGCTAATTTTTGTATTTTTAGTAGAGATGGGGTTTCACCATATTGGCCAGGCTGGTCTTGAACTCCAGACCTCAGGTGATCCACCTGCCTCAGCCTCCCAAAGTGCTGGGATTACAACAGGGTGTGAGCCACCGTGCTGCCCAGCCTCTTTTTTTTTTTTTTTTTTTTTTTTTTTCTGAGATAGTCTCACTCTGTTGCCCAGGCTGGAGTGCAGTGGCATGATCTTGGCTCACTGCAACCTCTGCCTCCTGAGTCAAGCAATTCTCCTACCTCAATCTCTTGAGTAGCTGGGATTACAGGCGAGCGCCACCACACTGGGCTAATCTTTGTATTTTTAGTAGAGACAGGGTTTCACCATGTTGGCTAGGCTGGTCTCGAACTCTTGACCTCAAGTGATCCGGCCTCCGAAAGTACTGGGATTACAGGTGTGAGCCATGGCGCCCAGGCCTATTTATCTTGATTACTGAGTTTTTTGGCACCCTCTCAAATTCTGTCCCAGAGGTCAGTATCTCACTCATCTCACCCATGTCCTGGCTGCTTAGAGATTCTCTGGGAAGTGGAGACCCTCCCCAGCTTCCTCCTCCTTCTCCAGGGCCAAAGACAGCAGGGAAGAGGGCTACTGTTTACATCAGCTCCTGTCCTAGAGATCCCCTGAGATTGGACAGCTGAGCCTGAGGAGAGGGATTCCCCACCCTCAAGTAGGTAACCACCCACTCTCCTGCAGAGGGAATGAGGGATCCATCTCAGTTCTCATCCTTGACCACTCCCCTCCAGCTCTGGTTGTATAGCCTGAAACCCACACACGGTTTGTAACTTTTTTTTTTCTTTTTCTTTTTTTGGAGACGGAATCTCGCTCTGTCGCCAGGCTGGAGTGCAGTGGCGCGATCTTGGCTCACTGCAATCTCCGCCTCCCGGGTTCAAGCGATTCTCCTGGCTCAGCCTCCCGAGTAGCTGGGACTACAGGCTCGCACCACCTTGCCCGGCTAATTTGTTTGTAACCTTTTTAACCTGTCTGGCTTTTCCACAGGGAGGGCATTTGCACATGTGTGATGAAAGTAGCCCTTTTTACACACCCCCTCTTTCAGTGCACTCAGACTTCACAACCCATCACTCATTAATTCAACAAACACGCACTAAGCACCTCCTGAGCCCGGTTCAACTATCTCTCCTCTAGGCACTCACCCAACCTCGGGCACTCACCGCGCCTCCTCTGAGCCCTTTCCGCGTCCCATACAGCCCCTGCTCACTGCCCTTCTCGGCTGGAAAATATTCTCGTTAAGCTCCGTCTCCCCACCAGTCCTGCTTGCTTTCTGTGTCTCTGGGATAAGTTGCAAAACTGGAGGTGACAAATGTGGGCAGGAAATGGAGGGCTCTCTTATTCGCCTAGGGTCTGCCTCAGTCCTGCCATCTCCTGCCCAATATCGCGGGTGCAACTGGCGGGCGACCCGGAAGTGTGTGGTAAGAAGCCGGGGCTTCGCCTGGCCGCCCCTCCCGGACACTCGCCTGCAGTCAGCGAAGCTTTTGCAACACAGGTCTGGGCCCTACGTGCTCCAGGCGGCACTGGCCAAGTCGAAGCCCGAGAACCCCCACTGCCGAGATGTGAAGGCCGCTTCTGGGGTGGGGCTGAGGCTGCAGCTGCCTCCCTTTAGCACCAAGGACCCCAACCTTCAGCGACGCAGCCGCCCCTCCCGCCCAGGCTGGAGGGACTGCAGGGATCCGATGCTTCTGGTGGCCAAAGAGCGACTTTCTCTGATTCCAGGGCCCTGGCGGGGCAGGCTCCAGTACCGCACTCGGCGGACGCCGAAGGTCTGTGGGACAGGACAGGGGTTCCGCGTGCTGTCGGAAGGGCAGAGGACGAAGGAGGGCGCTAATTCACTCCCCACGGGGCTGGCGGCGACTCCGAGTCCCGCAGTGACCGCGGAGGGCCAAGGTGAAAACTGCCGGGGGCGCCGAGCGGGGGTGTGGGGAGGGGCGGCTCCAGGGAGCAAGGAGCCCACCGGCCTCGCCGCCTGCCCTAGGTCGCCCGCCCACGCTTCCCCCTGGGTCACGACCTCCGGATCCAGCTGTGCCGGGCTGCTGCCCCTTCCCCTTTGCTGCAGCGCCGCGGGCTGTAACTCGACGTCTAGGCTGAGGCGTCCAGGGCGCAGTCTCCGCTCAGGTCGCCGGCGCTCCACTCGCTCCACTCTGCCACACGCCCGCTGGCGCTGGGGTCCCGCTGGCGCTGGGGTCCCGCTGGCGCTGGGGTCCCGCTGGCGCTGGGGTCCCGCTGGCGCTGGGGTCCCGCGGTTGGGCACGCTAGTCCGAGCGGCCCCGCCCGGTCCCGCTCCAGGGAGCCAGCGCGCCGCACCCGGGATGTTCGCACTCTCCTTGTGTTCTTTGCACTGCTTTGGAGGATTTCGGCGCACCCCCAGGATCTAGGAGTCTTGTTTGAGAGAAACCAGCTCTGGGAAGGCCTCACATCCAGTCTCCTGTCTCGGCTTTGGACTGGGTTCCGGGTTAAAGTGCTCAGAGCACCAGCTGATCCTTCTACCCTTGCGCAGGGCAGAGATCCCCAAGCCCCTTTCTAAAATGCAGGGTCTTAGCCTTTCTCAGGGAGTCAGTGAACCTAGACTCTCAGTCTCTTGAGCCCAAGTGTGAGTAGGGAACTGGGGACCACCACCATGCTCATATTTCTGGTGGCCAGGAAGTCCAGGCAGGCTTTTGCCCACTGCAGACGGCTCTCTTTCTTCAGGGGTCAAGAAAGGCGCTGTCCAGTAAGCCAACCAAGCCCCACCAGTAGAGGGGCGCTGCAGCCCGCTTCCTAGTGTCTTTCCCAAGCCCCCAGTTCCAAGAGACACAGGACACAGCCCCAATTCCACCCCCCCCAACTTCCTGCCCTGTTGCCTCATCTTTCTCCCTACACACTCCAGGCCATCCGGCCAACCCCCAACTCCTGGTAACTCAGCCCCAGCTCCTGGAAGTCCAGCCCCAGCCCTGCCACCACCACTTCCACCCTGGCCTCCCCTGAGAACAAGTGGAGGGCAAATAGAGCCCAGGCTTGAATTCATTCGTTTGAAAAACAACTCGAGCCAAATCCTGTGGGAGCAGTGCCTGCCTGGGGCACCGCAGGCTCATGTGCATCTCTGAATTCTTTCCCCTACCTGCCCCAAAGGTAAGGAGGCTGCTACCCAATGCCTGGGTCCCTCTGAGTCTCTGCTCCTTTCTGGCTGTCTCTCTTTTTGTCTGTCTCTCACCTTCCCCTGGCATGGCCAGAACTTGGTCCTCAGGCCAGAAAAGGTGGGTGTCCCTGGATTTTACTAATGCCAGGAGTCACACAAATACTCCTGTATATACACAGAGAGGACCCTCGCATGCTTGGAAATCCTCAGATACCAAAGAACAAAGTGCAGGACACCACAGAGATACTGTACACATTGAGACCCCCACATGCAGAGAAATGCACACCCGCACACAGAGACACACCTCACAAACACATTCACAGAAACAGACACACACTCCAAGAAATACTAGGACACCCATGAAGGGAACATTTCAGACACGCACAGGACCCTGAACTCACACAGACACAGACACCCAGGAGCAGGTAGGCCCTGACTCAGGTGCATACACCCTAACACACAGTATTCACACACCAGCTCCCCTAAGTCTAAATGCTGCAAGAGACTCCCACAGAAAGAAAATTCCCCCAGAGGCCTCCAAGGCCCTGCCGGGAAGGAAGGAGAAGGGAGGGGAAGAAAGTGCCTGCCAGGCTCCCAAATGCTAAGGCTCTGTAAAGTGAAAATCATTTCCCCAGCTCCGTGGGAACAGCACTTCCATTCCCACCTTTTAGGGAAACAGGGAAGTGGTTTAACTTGTTCTGCACATCAACTCCAGATCTACAAGAGTGCCCCCCCTCGGCAGGGAGAGGCCAGGCTCCCAGTGCTGCAGCCCAGTGAAGGCTGACCCGCTCAGGCCCACCCCAGGCCACAGGGTGCTGGGCAAACTCACCAAGCCAGCACCTCTGCCTAACCGCTGGCTGGGCCGGGAAGACTGCCTGGTGGACACCCAGCCTGGCGACACATAGGAGGCACGGCTGGTGAAGAAAATGGATCTGTGCACCCGGGGCCTGCACCATCTCGCCCGGCTCTGCCCTGACAGATACACACCATTCCTTACCTTTCTTGATCACGGACTGGTCTAGGAGGCTCATTCCCAGCTCATCCGTCGCCTGCAAATAGCAGAGGGTGGCGGTGAGGGCGCATAAAGCCCTAGGCGCCCATGGCTTCCCAAGCCCCTGCCACCCCAGGTCCCTGTTTTCTCCGCCCAACCCGCACCACCTTCGCTTGGGGCGGCGACGGGCAGGCCCAGGAATCGCCATGTCTAGGCACCGAGCTGGAGCCCTGGGTATCTCACCGTGAAGTGCAAAAAGGAAATTTTGAACCTTAGACCGGTAACTACTATGTCTCTCTTGGCCCCAGGTGCAGGCTACCCCATGGATGCCATACGTGGCTCAACGGCCTAGCGGGGAGAAAAGAAGTGATTCGGTCCCTGCCGAGGGTTGCTGCCACCCAGGCACTGCTGGCGGACTCAGTGCCAGACAACGTCTGGCCAGGCAAAGATGGCCAGGCAACGTCTAACCCAGGAGGTGGGACGCATCCTCGGAGTCACCAGTGAGATGTGGCGAGCTGGGAGAAAAGTCGGGTTCCTGCATTTGTCACCTTCTGCCTCCAGCCATGGTAGTAAACCACCGCGGCCAGTCCCGACCGATCCCGGACCCCTCAGGTCTCACCTGCAGGTCCTCCAGACCGTGGGCCGCCGCCAGCCCCGGAAGGCCGAGCGGTGCGTCTGCCAGGCCGTGCGCGCCGTCGGCCAGGCTGTGCAGGAGCCGGGGCACAGCGGCGGCGTAGTCACGGCGCGGGTCAAGGCCCAGGGCGCGGGCGGGCGGTGCCAGCAGGCCGGGTGGCTCCTCGTGGGCGCGGGCGGCTGCGCGGGGCGCTGCCCAAGCGGCCTGAGGAGGCTGCGGCTGCGCCAGGGGCGTCAGGCCGCCATACGGGTCCCCTGCCAGGTGGGGAAAGGCTGTGGCGGCGTCGGGCGCCTGACCGTAGGGCAGCGGTGGCTGCGGGTAGGGCGGCGGGAAGTAGGGCGGCTGGAAGTCGGCGGCAGCTGCGGCGGCTGGCGTGTGGCAGAGCGGGGGCGCCGGCCCGTAGGCCGCCTGGGGCAGAGACGACAGGCGGGGCCCGCCGGCCGCTGCGCCCAGCGCGTCGGGGCGCTCCTGAGGAAGAAGAGGTGTGCGTTAGGTGATCCACTGGCACCTGAAAGGACCCCAGCCCAGAAGGCTCCTCCTCAGCTCGGGTGGGTCCAGCCGCCCTCCCTCCCGCTTCCTAGGGCCGGAGGTTTATTTCCCAGCCACCCGCGAGCGCAGGAGCCTCAGGCTGGGGACAGCGGTCACTTGCGCATAGCGTTCTCAGCTGGCGGAGTCCCTACGGCCTCCTCCCTCTGAGATTTCGTTGGCGCGGGGCAGGAGGGTTGGAAAGTCCAGCACTCAGGCGCCCCGATACCCCGGCCGAGTATGTCCTGGGCCCGAGACTACTCACCATGGCAGAGTAGGTGTGCACCAGCATGGGGTGGTGAGTGCGGGGCGCGAGGCGTGGCGGCAGCGGAGCCCTAGCCCGACGGCGAGCGCTGCGGGCAGAGGCGCGGGGAGCCGGCACAGCCGGCGGGGGTCACGGTGCGGTAGCCGGGTGCGACCCAGCCGGGATCCTAGTGCGCGTAGGGTCCTCAGCGGTGGCCGTTCCAGTGCGGGTCCATGGAGGCAGGACGGACAGGCACTGATCGCACTTGGAAAAGTCGGTCAACGGGTGCCCAGCGCCCGCCCTTCCTCCTCTGAGCGTAGCCTGCTCCATGCACTCCAGTTATAGTGGCGGGGGCGCGCCGGGCCTCCGGGGGCGCGCATTAAAGAGACAAGCTATGGCAGTTCTCTCCTTTTTCCCCAGCGGCCGCCAAAGGGGAGGCAATGGCTTTGGCGGGATCGGGTAGGGTGAGTGGGGGGCGTGAGTTCAGCCCACGTTGATCTGAGCCGCCTTCTGGGCTCGCAGCTCGCAGCTGCAGTGAAACAGAAAGATTCGAGGCTGGGACGCAAGGGCCCTCATTTGTTCGGCTCTATCGCATCCTTGCCTTTAAGCAAAGCACTATTCTTCGCTGACCTCAGCTTCCTCGGTAAAATCGGTATCAATCCTTTCTCTAAGCACCTCAAGAGACTTTGGATGAGGTGGGCAATCGGGAACGTGGAATAAGTTTGTGAGCTGCAGACTCAAGCCTATCTGCTCATGTGCACAGGTGTGCCAGTGTGTGTGTGTGTAGGGGGTCTACCACAGTCTCTCCTGAATGGTTCTGGATCAAAATCCCTCGAAGGCGCCCACTTCACTCAGGCTTCCTAGGCTGAAAACTTCCAACGCCAAACCAGGCTCTGAGGGAGTTGGAGACACAAGCTGGCCAGACAGAGAGACTTACCTGGGATGGATTTGGGTATTAGCTCCACCTGACCAGGGGCCAAGATAGTTCTGAAGCCCCAGGGGACCTGGGCCGATTGAGTGTGGGCATGAGATACCCAGAGACTGATGAGTGACTGTGTGTAACTGACTAGCATGGATGCCATGTGATTGTTACGCTAACATGCACAGGCTACATGTTTGTGTGTTACCATGGCAGGCACTCCCTGGCTGTCAAGCAAGTTCCAGTTTATAGTCACTCACTCTTTCTTTCTCCCCAAACCCAACCCTCCCCTCCTGAGAAGCAGAGACAGGGATTAAAGATGGACAAATGAGAGGAATGCTAAGGAGAACAGAAATTAAGAAGCAGAAGGAAGATGTTTCTAAAAGCAAGAAGATGTGCAGACCAGGGCAAAGTAGAAATAATCACAGCAGACTTATTACAGAATGTGCCAGCCTCTGTGCAAAGTGCTTCATGAATATCGGGTTATTTAACACTCACAGCAGCTCTAGGAAAGAGATACCCATATCATCCCCATTTTCAGGGGAGGGGTGAGGCATGGAGAGGTTAAATGGCTTGCCCAAGGTCAAGCAGCTAAGTGGCAGAGCTAGGGTAATCTGCCCTTGGCCCCTTTCTGCTCAGAATCACTATTCTCTACTGCCTCACACTCCAGGGCTTGGATTTAGTCCTGACTCTGGCTGACTGTGTGATCCTAGCTACGTCCCGTTTCCTCTGTGATCTCAGTTTCTGCAACTTTGACAACACCAATAAAAAAGCAGGGGAAGGCAGAGAAGACTAGTTTTTTTAAGGTCCCTTTTTGTGAAGTAGTAAATGAGAAGATTAAGGTAAAATTACTGATATAGAAGAAGCAGTGATAGTGACACCATTAACTCATGGAATGTATGGTTCTAAGTGGGTATCCCAGAAGGCGCATGGCGGGTGCAAAGCTCAGGGCTGGATGATCTCAGCCTGGGGAGCGGTGGGGAAAGAAGGAGGCTAGAAGCCAAGGATTCATCATTAAGAACTTTCCGAAGTCTGGAACCGCCAGCAAGGGTGGTGGATGAAGCAGAATTGGGAAGCTCTGCAAATTTCCTGCCCAAGATTGGTCAGAGATCAGGAGTGTGTTTGTGTGTGTATCTATATATGAGGGAGTCTGTGGCAACACCCTCTTCCTCCCTCTCTCAGCCCCAACCACATGGCATCAGAAGTCAAGCTCCAGGACAGGTATCAGTGCGTGAATAGAAGTTGGTGGACTGACTCCTTTGGGAGAAGTCTAGGAGCAGCAAAGGAGATGATGCCTGTGCCCAGCTGCAGGGATGCCCCTGCTCTCTCCAGCAGCTTGGGAAGGCCAGAGTGATGGGATGTGCTGCCTGTCTGTGGCTTCCTTGGGTTTCCCCAATCTACTTCCTACAGCTTTGATAGCCCCTTCTTGCCTCATTCTCCTCCTCTGACCATTTCTGTTTTCTTTTCTGTTTCTCTTTCACCTACATGCTTAATGTCAGTAACTCTTTCTCAGAGCGGAGAAGCTTCTGCTTTTTCTTCCTATCTCTACTCTTCATGAGTGAGCTCATCGCCTCTCAAGTCCTTTTTTTTTTTTTTTTTAATACAGAGTCTTACTCTGTTGCCTGGGCTGGAGTGCAGTGGTGCACTCTTGGCTCACTGCAACCTCCACCTCCTGGGTTCAAGGAATTCTCATGCCTCAGTTTCCTGAGTAACTGGGATTACAAGGGCCCACCACCACGCCCGGCTAATTTTTGTATTTTTAGTAGAGACAGGGTTTCACCATGTTGGCCAGGCTGGTCTCGAACTCCTGACCTCAAGTGATTGCCCGCCTCAGCCTCCCTAAGTGCTGGGATTACAGGCATGACCCACCATGCCCAGCCCAAGTCTTTAATAACTACCTGTCTGCTGTTATCTCCCAACTGTGTTATCTCTGGCCTGGATCACGAGTGAGGGATCCAGACCCATAGACACAGCTGCCAGCTGCATATTTTCTCCAGACATCTCATTGCAGATTGCAGCCATCTGAAATTTTCCAAGTCCAACACTGAACTCAACATCTCCTCCACCATCCCCACCACCAACCCCAACCTGCTTCTCCTCCTTTGCTCTGTAGTTTCATAAATGACACCACCCTTCTTCAAGTTCAAAACTTGCTAGTCATCCCAGAAGAGCCTAGGACCTTTTCTTAACCCGCACAAGCTAATCCTTATGGAGTGTTGCCATTTCTAACCCTTAGACATCCACTCATGGAAGGTATGTAGTGGAGAATTGAGGCAAGTATCCCAGAGGGCACAATGCACCCGTCTCAGCACCTTAAACTACCTTACTCTTACTCATAGACCAGTGGCTCTCAAAGTGTGATCCCTTGAGCCCAGGAGTTTGAGACCAGCCTGGGCAACACAGCCAAAGTGTGGTTCCTGGACCAGCATCACCAACAATATCTGGGAGCTTGCTAGAAGTCCCAGTTCTTGGATCCCACTCATGACCTTCTGAGTCAGTAACTCTGGGGGTGGAGCCCAGCAACCTGTATTATTAATAAGTCCTTAAGGTGACTCAGAGGCACACTAAAGTTTGAGAACCACTATCTAGGCCATTGCAATAACTCTCTTTTTTTTTTTTTTTTTTTGAGACGGAGTCTCGCTCTGTCGCCCAGGCTGGAGTGCAGTGGCCGGATCTCAGCTCACTGCAAGCTCCGCCTCCCGGGTTTACGCCATTCTCCTGCCTCAGCCTCCCGAGTAGCTGGGACTACAGGCACCAGCCACCTCGCCCGGCTAGCTTTTGAATTTTTTAGTAGAGACGGGGTTTCACTGTGTTAGCCAGGATGGTCTCGAACTCCTGACCTCGTGATCCACCCGTCTCGGCCTCCCAAAGTGCTGAGATTACAGGCTTGAGCCACCGCGCCCGGCCTGCAATGACTCTCTAACTGATCTCCTGACTTTATTTGTATCTATTCTGATCCATTTTCAACTCCATTCAGCAACAAGAGTGACTAGACCATGTTACCTCCCTACTGAAAACTTTCCTAGGGCTCCCCATAACCCATCTTCAGGGAAAAAAAGAGTTCAAACATTCTAATGAGCATTCCACACTCTGCAGTTGTGACTAACTTTCTTTTCCTCTTTCAGGAACTGCTTCACAGGATTAAAGGAGAAACAGAAAATGTATCCAGCACTGTGCTTGGTGCATGGCAGGTAATCAATTAATGCTTATTAAATACTGTAAATGATAAACAAATCAATGGATGATGTTATGAATTCATTGGCCTATTAAGGGATCCTTTAGGAAGGCTCTACGTGAACACAATCCTGGGTAGCTACACATAGGGCCCGGGTATAATCTGAAGAGCTCATCTGATAAATGAGTGATTTTGATTATGGCTACTGGGGAGAGGAATGTTCTCCATGGTTTGCTGCTGCTTTGAGGCTCCCTAAAACGTCACAGTCCCATGATTTCAGACTCTGGGAACTACTTCTTTCAGCGCCAAGGGACTCCTCACTCTCTGAGGCATGGAGGTGGAGATTTCTGGTTGTCTGCTCCCTGGGACACATGCACACGTGTGGAGGCCTGGGGTGCAGTGGGGTACACATGCAGACAGCCTTGGGAACATGGGGCACACAACTTGCACAGAGACATTCATGGGAAACACAAGTACACATGGGGCAGAGGCCACATTGACAAGCACACATAGGAACATGGGACATATATTGACATATAGGGTTGCGTGCTCAAACATACGTGGACTCCCATTTTTCACACTTGGCATACTGCTCTTCTCCAAGGCTCCCTCTCTTTTCAAAACGTGAGCTGCATTTGGATTTTATGTTAAGAAAAAACTCCGATCTGCCTCCTTTATTGTTGACACAGCCACCCTCATCCTCCCAGCCTTTGATCACCTCCTGCTCCAGGCCAGGCTGAGTGTTTGCAGGTTGGGGAAATCTGGCGCGAGGAGATGCCAAGGCGCCACCTCGTGGTTAGATCTCACAACTGCAGCTCAGATCTCCCTTTTCCCCGCTCCGCTGAAATACCAAGAGCAAGCCAGAATTCTGACCATACCTCATTTAAGCACAGAACTGTCTGCCTTGCATTAGGAAGCTTTTCAGGGTTTGACTTCTCCACTGTGGGAGGGATAGCACCCTGACAGTAGGGACCATGGGTGGCTGTCACTTTCTTTGGGACCTTTCTCTTTTCACTTCCCCAGATGATCTCAGTCCCTCCCCTGACTTTAGGGACCCTCTATACTGACAGCTCCCAAATCTGTCACTCGCCCAGACTCTCTCTGAGCTCCGGACCATAGAAAGCAACTACCCATTGGATATTCCATGAGCAGCACAAATTCGCCATTTACCAAGCTGAGTTGTGTGTGGTATGCACAAATCTATTTCTGTCCCAGTGTTCCCAGTGACAGTGAATGCTCCATTATCCACTCAGTCTCCCAGATCAGGAAGCTGGGAGTCATCCTTGGTTCTACCCGCCCTTTTCTTTACCCCTCTTCACTTCCAATTAATCACCAAGGCCTGTCAACTACTACCTACATCTTCTCCAACCTCATTGCCACTGGCTTAGTTCAGACTTAGCACCTCCTCTCTGAGCTCCCTGGCTCAGCCATTCCTCTTGCAGTGCATCATCTTCCCAAAATGCAAACGGGATCACATTCAATCTGCTAACAAATTTGCAGTCTGTCCGGGGATGGTGGCTCATGCCTACAATCCCAGCACTTTGGGCGGCTGAGGCAGAAGGATTGCTTGAGGCCATGAGTTTCCAGATCAGGCTGGGCAACAGAGTGAGACCCTGTTTCTAAAACAAAACAAAACGAAACGAAACGAAACAAAACAAAAAACAAAACTGCAGTTTGATCTCTCAGCATGATTCCATGTCTAAGCTTCTGAGCACAGCATAGTAGGATCTGGTCCATGCCTACTGGTTCAACCTCATCTTCCACCGCTCCACATGTCACACTCTATACACCACGGAGTGAGAAACTACTCGCAGTTCTCAAGCTTGCATGCCTTCGTACCTGCTGTTCCTTTTCGTGTCTGCCCGGCAAGCCCCTCCCCACCCTGAAGTCTCAGAGCACATAGTTGCTGTAAGCTTTCCTGTATTGTTTGGCCAGTCTGAGGGGCTCTCATGCTCCAGTCACACTGTGTTTGTACCCACATAGAAGCCACTGCTTACACTTTTTTTTTTTTTTTTTTTGAGACAGGATCTCACCCTGTCTTCCAGGCTGGAATGCAGCAGTGTGATCATAGCTCACTATAACCTCAAACCCCTGGGCTCAAGATCCTCTTGCCTCAGTCTCGGGAGTGGCAGGGACTGTAGGCACAAGGCATCATGCCTGGCTAATTGTTTTTCTTTTGTAGAGATGGGGTCTCACTATGTTGCCCAGGCTGATCTTGAATTCCTGGGCTCAAGTGATCCTCCTACCTCAGACTCCCAAAGTATTGGGATTACAGGTGTTAGCCACCACACCCAGCCTCTATGTCTTTTTCATATTTACCCCAGAGAATCCATGCTAAGAAGATGGCTTTCAGTACATCCAGTGAATAAATATTCCTGTCTATGCATAGCCAACCACAGGTGGACTCATAGGCTATGCTCAGCACGTGCTTATAGGTTTGAGGGCCTAGGTGGAGTTTACAGAGGGTGTGGGTCTGGGGTCTGTCTGGCTCCAACCCCACAGCTTTAGCTCAGGACTGGTGAAGTACCCATAGTGGGTACCTGGCTCAGCTCCGGCTGAAGCTCACAGGCCCTCTGGCTTCTCATTTGGCATAGAGGGTCAACAGCTAGTAACCCGAAAGCTGCATTTGACCCGCATATTTTGCTGGGTCAGTAGTTATTTAATTAAAGACAGTTACTGACATTCAAAAGTTGGGTTTCACATAAAAATTAGGATTTCTGGGCCAGGCACAGTGGCTCTCACCCATAATCCCAGCACTTTGGGAGGCTGAGGCAGGTGGATCGTAAGGTCAGGAGTTCAAAACCAGCCTGGCCAAGATGGTGAAACCCCATCTCTACTAAAAATACAAAAATTAGCTGGGCACAGTGGCAGCTGCCTGTAATCCCAGCTACTCGGGAGGCTGAGGCAGGAGAATTGCTTGAACCCAGGCGGCAGAGGTTGCAGTGAGCCAAGATCGTGCCACTGCACAGCCTGGGAGACAGAGTGAGATGCCATCTCAATTAAAAAAAAAAAAATTAGGATTTCTGACTTCTTTAAAAACAGGAGAATATGGCAGGGCCACTTGGCAGCAAGCCAGTAGCATAGAGGGTGGTACAGTGCTTCATCTGTACTTGAGCACCAGAGCCCCCACGAGGCCTGGCCACGTCAACATGAGATTGGCAAACTGCTGTACAAGTGAAAGATGTGGGCTGGGGAATTGGACGGCCTGTGTGGAGTCCTGGCTCTGCCACCGACTAGCGGCAACACCTTGAGCCAATCACCCATGCCAAAGTTGCTCTGTCTGTAAAATCAGAACCCTTCAGAGGATTCTTAGAAGGGCTGAATGAGGTAAGACTCGTGATGTGTTTAGCAGGGCGTGTGTTCAGCACCTGGTAGCTGTGAACTGATGGAGCCTGGAAGGGAGAGGGCAGGTGCAGGGCAGACCACGCAGGAGGCTTCTCATCACCAATGAACATTTATTGAGTGTCCACATGTGCACAGCTTTGAACTTGGTGATCACAGAACGCACTGGGGGAGGGAAGGGGGGAGGAAAGGAAGGGATCAAGTGTGTGTAGGGGTGTCCCCCTGGGTTCATAAGAAAGGTAGTCCCTGCTGGAGCCGCCAGTCGCGTCTCTGCAGAGAGGAGTCATAGCAGGGGTGGGAGTTAAAGCCAGGCACCATGGTGGCAGTGGGGTGCAATCACTGGGGAAACATGCGGATTCTGGGAAGTGTCCCTCCTGTTCCTGGCTCCAGCCAGGTGAGATGGCACGAGGGGGACAGGAATCAGATGCTCAGGTGTCAAAGCAGGGATAAGGACAGGCAAAATAAATAACCCCCCAACCCCCATCGTCACTCTGCTGCAACACGACACAAAGGTTTAAAGATCTGGGCCCAAGGACTCCTGGGTCCCTTCAAGCAAGCTCTGGTGGGAAGAGGTTTCCCCACCCCCCACCAGGCCTGTCTGCCCCAGGTTGCCCTAGAATGGGGGCAGTTCAGACCCTGGGTCACTGAAGTTGATAGGAAGAACTGTGATGTCAATGGCCTAAGCCTGCTGTTTGCCCAAAGGAGCCAAGGGCAAGAGCCAAAGGGCCAATTTAAAGGACGTGGACCTGGGGGGCCAGAGGAGGCACCACAGCCGAGGGGAGCCCACGCCCTGGCCGGCAGGGCACATGGGCTGAGGCAGTCTGCTCCTGCCAGCCCTGTCCTACCTTGGAGCCTCCCTCCTGCAGGGGAGCCAGACATCGGGCACAATGACACCTAGTGCCCCCCTCCCTGGGGGCTGCTCCAACCTTCCCCGGCCTGGCGGGGACAACCACGTTGATTTCCAAGCCGATCCCTGCCCCCATGGGGGCCTGAGGGGCGGAAACGCAGTTCCTTACACTTGAGGGTGGGCACCATGCCCTTGCCCTCAGAAAAGCCAGAAAGCTGGGGTGTTTTAGGGGGGAAGTCTGGGGAGGGGGGGGCCAGTTTGGGGGTTTCAGGGAAGATGCCTCCTCCCTCCTTCCCTCGCTGCCCAACCCCGGGTCTGTCCCCGGTGGACACCCCTCAGGGCTCTGATAGGCACTGCTCCAAGGCGGCCATGCGGTAGTGGCTGGCCGTCTCCTCACCCGCCTGCAGCCTCATGGCCTCCCGGCACAGCCGGTTGGCCCGCGCCAACTCCACCAGGACACCCTGATAGGCGGCCACCATCTCAGGCTTGACAGAGTTGGGGCTGACACTGCCTAGCAGCTGGAGCAGCTCCTGGGGCCAGCGGGAGCGCAGGGCAGCAGGGGCCAGCCAGGGCAGCAGCGGCACACAGCCGGTGAAGGCCTGCATGCCCAGGAACCAGAGCTCCTGCAGGTCAGCCCAGATGCCCTCATACTCAGGGGACAGGGCTAGCACTGCCTGGTCTGAGCCCGGGGTGGCCCGCGCCACGTGGGACTGCGATAGGAAGAGGATGGCAGCTGCGAAGAACCCTCGGGATGCTGGTGTTCCCTGAAGAGCTGCAAGGTACAGAGGGAGCAGGACATGAATCAGACAGGCCAGCTGCTGTGCCAGACCCTTCCCTAGCCCTCTGTGTAGACACATACAGGAGCCAGGGCACAGCCTGGAATCAGACTGCCTGCGTTCAAAACCTGCCTCAGATGCTCACTGTGTGACCTTGGGTAATTAACCTTTCTGGGTCTCCTGTAACATGGGCCAATAGTGCTCATCTTAGAAATTTGTTGTGAGAATTAAATGTGATCATCTTGGTACACTCAACCACCAAGACCTCTACTGGCACAGGAGGTGGGGGTGAGCCACAGGGTCAGATGGGAGAGAGAGCCCCTCGGGGATCTGGACACAGAGCTCAGACTCAGGTTAAAGGGGTTGCACCAGTTTGATCCTTGGGCCAGAAGAGGGCGCCATAGAGGAACAAGAGCAAGTGACCCTGCTTTGCTTACGGGCTGTTCAGGGGGTGACCCTGACACTACAGGTGCTCTTCAGGAAGCTGTCAGCCTAACCTGGTGGTATTTGAGGGTGAGCCAGAACTGGGACCATGGGGGCTGTGGAGATGCAGGCTGGGACTGAGAGTGCAGAGTGGGCTCCTGGTGTACAGGGATGTGCGCCCCTTCCCATGGCTGGGTACCCTGCTGGGATCCCCACCAAAGGAACACAGAGGCAGTGGAGGGTATGGGCACGTTACACCCTGTTCCCAGGCATCTGCTCAGCTCCTCCAACCTGACAGATGGGGCACAGGGAACAGGCAGGGACAGAGGGACCCAAGCAGACACCCACGGCCAAAGTGGGAGACACAGAGGGCTGTCAGGGGCTGGAGGGGACGTCCCTCCCCCTGCAAACAGCCAGAGTGAGGCAGAGCTAGGGAGAAGGTGTGCACAGAGGGACACCAAGTGCTGATGCCTGTCACTGATGGGGGTGAGGTGCCGAGCAGAGCAGAGAAAAACATCAATGGAAGGAAGTCAGGTTTCTGACTCAAGGCCTGGGTGGGGGCGGCTCCACCTTAAAAACACTGGATTCAGATTCCTCTGGCTGCCAGGGATTCCAGGTGCCTATGCCTGTGCCTGTGAGCAGGTCTGTACTTAACACCCACCAGACCTTGCCTTAAAAGTCTTCAGAAGAAGGAGAATGTTAGCATTTTGGGAAGAACGGTGGGGGTGGGGGATGGAGATACACTGCAAAGATTTCCTCTTGCTTAGAGAATTCTGCAAAACCATCTTCTGAAAATGATGACTTTTGCCCCAAACACAGGAG
Source organism: Rhinopithecus bieti (assembly GCF_001698545.2). Classification (NCBI taxonomy): domain Eukaryota; kingdom Metazoa; phylum Chordata; class Mammalia; order Primates; family Cercopithecidae; genus Rhinopithecus; species Rhinopithecus bieti. The sequence goes on along the minus strand of NW_016807982.1, from coordinate 3,243,153 downwards.
GTCCACCCAGGTATTCCATTAGGACTGGATCCCCAGTTCTTACCTGGAGAGGTGCTAAGGAGCCGGGCCATGAGAAGCCCCAGGGTGGCCACGTTAGCAGCCAGAAGCAGCCTTCCCTGTTGTTGCACTAGTGCCGGTAGCGATGTCATCAGGGTGTTCATAAGAGATGTGAAGCAGGCATCACGCCTGGAAAAGAAAGCGGGGAAGGATGGAGGTAGGTGGGGGTCTAGTACAGCCAAATCAAGCCCTTGGCAAGAAATTAGGCAGCAGGGTGAAGAATTAACTTTGGGTCCCAAACATAGCATCTGGGGGGCAGAGATTGGAGCAGGCAGACATGCTGAGATAGTACCTGGGGGTTCCAGATATGCCGAATCCTTGTGTGGGGCTGGCTATGCCTACTCTGAAACCCCCATTCTAGCACTAACAAATCCACGGGCATGGGGGGCAAAGTAGGAGACTGAGAATTGAGGCAACTGGGCAGCCCCCTTTGCCTGCTCCGGCCTCCTCCCCCCCTCTCCCGAGCCCCTCACTTGATCAGCCCTGGTGCGGTGACCACGAGGTTGAGGAAGATGTGGCAGCAGGTCTGGAGGCCAATCTCCACGCTGTCGGGCAGCACCGAGGTGTCGTGGCCGGGGGATGTGAGCTCCCACTGCTGCAGGAAATACTTGCACAGAAGCGAGGGGGCACCTTCCTTGATCAGGATCTCCCGGGGCCCATCTTCGACGGTCAGGTGGCACCAGCCAGGCAGGAGGAGCCTGGGGATGTGGAAGGGACAGATGTGTGTGGGGTTGGGAGAGGTAAAGCACATAGATTCCCTTTTTAGGGAAATCTTGCCTAAGAGAAATGGAAGTAGGGGAGAAAGACACATCCTCGCAGGTACCACAGAAAATGCACAAGCTTCAGAGTCGCACAACCCAGGACCGAACTTGGCCTCTGCCACAAAGTGTGACTGTGGGCAAGTGACTTTAATCTCTATGAGCCTCAGTTTCCTAATCTTGTTTTTGTTTTTTTTTTTTTGTTTTTTTTTGAGACGGAGTCTCGCTCTGTCGCCCACGCTGGAGTACAGTGGCTGGATCTCAGCTCACTGCAAGCTCCGCCTCCCGGGTTGATGCCATTCTCCTGCCTCAGCCTCCCGAGTAGCTGGGACTACAGGCGCCCGCCACCTCGCCCGGCTATTTTTTTGTATTTTTTAGTAGAGATGGGGTTTCACCGTGTTAGCCAGGATGGTCTCGATCTCCTGACCTCGTGATCCGCCCGTCTCGGCCTCCCAAAGTGCTGGGATTACAGGCTTGAGCCACCGCGCCCGGCCCAGTTTCCTAATCTTTCATATGTGAACGAGACTTCTGTTAGATTTACCATGTGGACCAAATGAGATCATTTTGGTAAAGGGTATAGCAAAATACCTGGCTCGTAGTAGGTGCTTAATAAGTTCTCTTTTAACTGAGAAATCTGGGGTTGGCAAGTGACACCTGGCAGCCGAGGAGTCCTGTGGGAACAAGCCCCCCAAAACAGAAATAACCCTAAGGGAAATCTCATGGCCCAATCAGGAAGCCTGGCACAACTCAGCTTGTGAGGAGGGGTGTCCTTGTATTATGCTTTTCTGTAGAATGATCTAGCTGGACAGACTGTAACTACAGACTCACCGGAGAGCGTCTCCTGGCCAGGTGGGCCCTGGGGTGGTGGGGGAGATGGCCAGGTTGGCCACCTGCTGGGAAAGGTCATTGGCCTCCTCGGCCTCCTCGTAGAGGGTCTTGGCATAGCGGACGAGGAAGGGCAGCAGCTGGCACACCTCCTTACGCAAGGATGAGGTCTCCTCGGCCAGCCAGGCACCCAGGATCCGCACCGAGGCAAACACAAAGGGCTCCTTCTGCTTCTCTGACCCCACCTGTTGCCACAGGACCCCCTTGAGATGGAGTAGGACCAGAGACCCTCCCTGCCTTGCCAGAGGCCAGCCAGCTAGAAATAATACAATTGGAAGGGAATTCTGGCCTGTGAGCCTTTCAAAGGCAGGCCCCAACCCTTATTCTGTCCCATGAACCCAGCACTTAGCATGTGGTAGGGACACACATGAGGGCCTGGCACAGAGTGAGCCAGGCCCTCCATGCATGTCTGCTGAGTGAACTGGGCCTGAGTAAATTGAGTGACATGCCCCCGTACTCACTGAGGCTCCAGTCACATCTCCCTATCTCCCTACCTCTGAAGTGTCTCAAGGTTAGAAGGAATTTCACAGGTCAAAAGCTAAGTTAAACGCTCTTTACAGCAGCTCTGACCTACGGCGGGAGGGCAGGTTCCTGGCTACCGTGTAACTGCTCCCAATGGTGGGAATGAGGGGATGCTCTCTTTTGGGCTAAGTCAGAAAAAAGACATGAGCTTAGTGTGGTGCATGGAATATATGGCTGGTGAGCTCGGTGGCTGGAGCAGGCCATTCAAGATACCAGAGTCTTGAGTGAATCCCTGTGGGACAGGACAGCTGGCCTCTCAGGCAGGGAGGCAGGAGGGGATGCAGGGGATGCAGGGGAGGCAGGCGAACTGATCTAGCCGGACCTCTACAGAGGCCAGGAACCAGGCAGCCCTGCTTCTCTTCCCTGCACCACTAGAAGTTCGGGTGTGTGCGTGTATAGAACAATGCTATGGAGTGAGCAGAACAGACCGCTTCAATCTTGTGTGCATGTGTTGCGGAGAGGTGTGTGGCGTGTAGTGTGTGTGTATTGGGGGGAGCGTTTGAGTGGGAGGTTACTGTGTTGTGTGTGCGTGTGTGTGTGTACTGTGATGTGAGTGCACATATGGTGTGTGGTATGGTGCTTGTGTGGAGGGAGGGAGAGAGGGAGGTTGGGCCGCACGCTACTCCCTGGAGTGCTGGCTACAGGATCAGCTTGTGTGGACATGCAGCTTCACTGTCTCCCCATTATTCTCCTCCCCCTTGCCTCCCAGCTCCAGCACTGGCTCCCCCCATACTGGGCCCCCTCTGTGGGTCACTGCACCCTCACCTGCAGCAGGTAGTGGATAACAGCCCCTATGGCCTCCTTCATGACGCTCACGAGCTGCACCTTCTGTGGCTCCTTAAGCAGTGACTGCTCACAGCGAGTGCATTCCTGGATCCCCAACTCCATGAGGGCATAGCAGGCGGTCACCACATCCTCTTTCACCTCCGTGCCCGTCTCCTCCAGTGCCAGCCGCACTTCCACGCACGCCAGATTCACCAGCAGGGCGAGGAACTTGCTCCCGGAGCTGCCCGCCGGGATCCAGTCGGAGCCGCAGGCGTGTGCCAGGCGGGCTGCCAGCTTCAGTGCAGGGTTGCGCTGCCAGGAGCTCAGCTTGCTTCCCAGGATGCGTGCCAGCCCGGCCTGCAGATCCCGGTAGCATTCAGGGGGCACGGTCGTCGGGGGCAAAAAGAGGGGCAGCAGCTGGCAGAGCTCAAACTTGCTGGCATCCTCAGCTTTCTGGAAATCCTCACTGAGGCCCCGCAACACGGCCAGCAGATCGGGCTCCGCCTCCTTCCAGCACTGTGTCTCGGCAGCAGCCAGCAGCCCCACCAGGAGTGCCAGGGCCTGGTCAAAGCCATAGCCATGCCCCAGGTATGCCTGGCATAGGGCAGACACGGTGCCACCAGCAATGAGGTGCCGAGGCCCTCTGGGGGTGCCTGCTACAGCCGTCAGGCACTGGTAGGTGTCATCAATCATGGAGCGGCGGGCAGCATCGTCCGGGTCCCCCCGGGCTGTGAGGAAGGTGCTAAGAATGGGAATCTTGTTCAGGACTTGGGGATGGGCGGCCAGTTCGGGGTCACTGCAGAAGCAGGCCAGCAGGGCCACGCCCAAAGCCCGCAGAACATGGTCAGGGCAGCCATCCGGCGCCTCCTTGGTGGTCAGGAGACGATTGGGGAAGGTGAAGCCGACAGCATCGAAGATCCGCCGCCGAGTTTTGGCATCTATGTCACCTGCTTTGACTGCCTTGGTCACCTATAGGGGGTATGTGCTATCATCAGGATAAAAGGAAGACGTGGCAAAGACTGTCCCTCTCCTGCACCCCGGGGCACTGAGGACTAACAGGATGAGGTTATGCAACAGGACTCATCTGGAGTCATTTCATCCAGCTCCTTCTTTCTCCTTTGAGGCAGATAAATATGACCTCTGGGATCCCTCTCATCTGTGACTGTCCCATGGAAGTGAGGTCTAGTCTTCCTCAACCATTCATTTGAGCATTTCAACACCTGGCCAGTTGAGAAGTTCTTCCTGATGTCTAAATGCCCACAACCTGGGATGGAAGGGGCTTAGAACTCAGTGTTTAAGATCCCCCAAGGATTTAGGGTCCTTCCTTAATTGCTCCCTCCAGAGAAGTCCCTGATCCATTTCTGCCACCTTCTCCGGGGAAATGGCTCCTGTGTCTCGCCGTTCCGCCTGTCAAAACATTTCCCCTTACATTTCACCTAAACACCTCCTCTGCTGCAGTGTGAGCCCTTGACTCCAGAGCCTTCTCCTTGTTGCCATGGCAAACAAGCAGCGGCTGTACTCCCTCCTCCCTTCACCCCCCACACACAACCCCCCCTTCCTAGCACTGCAGCTTCTGCTCTGCTGTCCCCAGCTTGAGTTCCTCCAAAAAGGCTAAGCCCCGAACTAGCTCCCATTCCTTAACCTACCTACTGCCATCCTGGCCATCTCCTAGGACCCCTTCCCAGACACTTCCAGCCCTGCTACTCTCTCCAGGCCCAGAACAACCATCCCCAGCCCTCAAGTACTCTGCACTAGTTACTACCTGCTGCTGTTACCCTGTGAGTCAGCTCCCATCTGCTCTGGGACGCCCCAGAAAACAGACCCAGGCAGCCTCCTCCAAGGCCCCTAGTGCCACAGCCTTATTCAGTCCCATTCTCCCCTTTGCCCCCATTCTCAGGGGGAGCAAGAAGAGCACAAAGGTAGGGGTCTTGGGCCTTTTTGGTGCCTCCAGGGTTGCTAGCACTACCTACATATCCTTGGGGACTCACTGACCCCATTCCTTGGGGGCCCAACCACCCAGCCCTTCCCACCTCCCAATTTTTAGCCAGTTCCTTACTAGCAGCAGGGCTGCAAACTGCTCGCTGTCATTCTTGGCCTCACGGAGGGCTCCCAGGTAGCGCTCCAGGGTGGGGTTTCGGCCCTCTGCCTGGTTCAGAGCTGGCTCGCAATCCGAGGCCATGATGCCCGCCTTGCCCAACTGTGAACACAAGAGGGACTGAGCATCCCTCTGCAGAGGAGGGACGGGGGTGGGGTGGGGGTGAGAGTGGAGGATGGAGGGAGGGAGGGATTAGCACAGAGGGAGGGGAGGAGAGGATCTGGAGGGATGGGCTCCTCAGGACTGACCTCCCCTGGGGAAGCCCCTTGAAGGGGCTGGATCTGCAAACCCTTAAGGATAAAGAAGGGACCCTGGTCCAAGGTCACCTCCAGAAAGCGGGAAAGAAGGACCATGCATGCTGCTGCTCAGCTGGACAGCTCTCCTCACCAGTCTCCTGGGGGTGGGCGGGGGCTGGCCCCACTGCTCAGCTGTCCCCCTGGCACCAGAGGCTGGGTTTTATCTCCCTCCACAGGGACACAGAGGGAGTGAGTGGTGAGGACAGACAGGGAGGAATGGAGACATACATGGTTGAAGTTCGATTATCCGGACTCAGGCTGACATGGGAGAAAAGGACACCCTAGGCTTCCTTTCCCCTCCCTTCTTCAGAGGCAGAGATACGCTTCAGAAGTGAGAATACAAGGTGCTCACCAGGGAAGGCTTGGAGGCCCCTCTGGGGACCCCACCCCTCCAGCCAGGGCTCTCAGTCGCCCCCGCAGGCTCCTTGCCTCCTCTCCTTTCCCTCCCTCGGGTAGAGGCTGCAGCAGCAGCGGCAGCAGCGGCAGCAGCAGAATTAACCCCTTGCGCTCCCTCTTCTCGCCCTCCCCGTCCCGCTACCAGCCTGTGGATGCCGGCAGGGGCTGGAGAAGCAAGAGGGGGTCCCGGATAGTTCCCAGGACAACGGAGAATCCAAAAGCCGGATAATCGAAGCGGGGCTGCTGAGATGGGGAGATGAGAAAGGGAGCAGGGTTCCTGGCGGTCACCACCTGTCCCGCCGCAGCCAGGTCACAACACGACATTGATGAAGTCACGACAGGGCGGCGATGAGATCACACTTCACGATGGCGCGGTGATGTCACGGAGAGATCACGTCAAAATCACGACATGGGAGACAGCCCCCAAAGATGACAGGGCAAATTAAAAAAAAAAGATATATATTGAAAAGGGCTGTGACAAAATGGAGTCTCGACAGAGCACGATGGTGTCGCGATATGGCGCGATGGAGTCGCGATAGGGTCCCCGGGGTGTGTCGGCATCGATCAGCGCCGGCTCGGAGAGGCCCCGGCTGGGATGCAGGGGAGGGCCCGAAGGGGGCTGAGCTCACCAGGCTGCGGCCCCGAGCGGCGAAGTCTTCTCCCAGCGCGATGCTCCGGGAGCCTCGGGCCGCTGCTCACGCCGCGTTGCCCACTCCTAGCTCCAGGCTGCTGCAGCTCCACCCCCACCCCCGCACCGCTCTCGACCAATCCGCGGCTGCTTCACTCCGCGCTCTGGCCAATAGCAAGTCAGGGCGCTAAGCCGTAGGGGGTACCGCCGTTGCCGCCATGTTGCTTGTGGGTATTGCCCGAGTCTGGGGCCTGGGGCTCGCGCGAAGGGGGCAAGGTGCAGACTGCCTCTGGAAAGCGGGCGGCAAGAGGTTGGGGGCCCCGATTCCTTCGCTTGTGCGTAGTTTTACCCGCCCAGCACTGCCCCTCTTCCCCCTTGGGCTCGCGGCCGGCATTGCGCTTCCCGGGGGAGGGGCGGGAGGGCTTGGTTAGCACGGAGAGTGTGTTTCCGGGTCGGTCCCGGGGAGGTGGGAGGAGGCGGCGTTTCCGGCCGCCGTCGCTGTCCAGGGAGGCTGAGGCGAGAGGTAGCTGTCCGGGTGGGGAGCCCGCACTACCTTCTTCCTCTTCCTCCTCCTCCGGGTGAGGGGAGCGAAGGTTGGGGTTCCCCGAGCCCATGGACCAGGAGGAGGCGGAGGCCGCCGAGAGCCGGGGCCGCGCTATGTGGCCCTGAGCCCCGGTAGGTTGCCGGGGGCGGCTGGCTGCCAGGCCGAGGACCATGGGCTCAGGGGAGGGGCAAGCGGGACGGGCGATGCCAGCGGGTGCGCTGGCCGGATGTTGGGTCCGGAGGTGGCGCCCCTGGCTCGGCCAGGGCAGCCAGTTGCTTCTGGCCTTGCAGGTGCGCAGCTTGGGTCCCAGGCTGAACCCCGCCTCTCTCGGGCCCGGGCCTAGTCATGCAGCTCCCTCCATCCCTTGACAGCCAGGCAGACAGCCAGGGTTCGGGACGCTGCCGTCCTTCTTCCACCTTCGACCTCTGCAGCCTAGCCTTTAGTTGCTGTCTCTGATCTTTGGTCTCCCCACAGAGATAGAAAGTTGATGCAGAATAAAGAGGGGACGGGGTTGAGCACGATGTGTCCATTATAATGTGAAACCTGCCTCATCCAGGATTTTGAAAATTATGCCCTACAGAGGGTCCTGTAGTGGCTGCAGTGAGCACAGAGGTGAAATGAAGGAAGTCAAAATTGATAACCTCTGGCGGGATTCCAGGAACGCTTTGGCTTCTGGTCTCATAGTGGTTGTGTCCAACTGACAGTAGTTGCAGTTAGTGAAGAACATTAGCTGACTGTCTTGTGCTTTCGTCTGTGATTAACAGACTGAAAACTAGGAACAAATTGGAAAGACGACCTCCCAGAACAATCTGTTCATTTTTCCAGCTATTTGGAAAACAATGTCTGCAAATATAAGCAAAGCTATTCATGGCAGCCTGTTCTGTAACTTTCCCAAATATCTGAGACTTTTTAAAAAAGAGCTTTATTCTCGATTACTCATACCAACTGAATAGGCTATTTCAGACGTGCTCCGTCGTTGTTCAAACATATCTTATCGCTGTGTACATAAATGGAGTTCCACGTATGTAGTTGACAGACTGAACTATGATACGTCCCCCATCAACCTGAAGTATTAAGTAAACATTACCCCCTGCTCTGTCTGAACAGCTGCTGCAACAGAGAGTGCTTTTATTTTGGGTGTACTTGTAACGCCCTAAATGCCAGAACTATTGTGAGCTTTTCTAGATTTTCATTTGTCAAGTATTGTGGGGGTGTGTGTTCTCTCCCTGGGTTGTTACCCTTTGATTCAATAACAAACAATTTGGATCTTGGTGACGTGTTGTTGTTCTTGCCTTTGGTCAGCAAGCCTTTAACTGGACCCTAGCAGTGATTTGTGCTCTTAGGCAATTACAGGTTTCGGAGGAATAACTGGTTAGGAGTTCAAATGAAATTAACTCTGCCTTTCTCTTATGCAGGATTTGTTAGACATTGCACTTCTAATCAGCTTGTTAGTCCAGTGGTGTTTATTACTCCATTTTTCAAAAGCTATTCATTTCTTTTCTGCTTCTCCCACCTACCTGTCAGGCTATTGATGACAGCTGTTGAGTCACCTTGAGTTTTAAATCCTTTTGTGGTAGGCAGAAATGTGTTGGGTAAGATTCATACACACACATACACACACACATGCATACTCACTCGTTCCGTCTTGGGAGGCTAGAGAAGTTGCTGGATGTACTTTCTAACTTAGGCTCCATTTCATAATCTCTTGAACATGTCTCTGGCCCACACACCTCCTTTCTGCCCCCTGCTCCCTGAAATACAACTACAAAACAACTAGAAGTAGGAATGGATGGAAGAGAATGAGAACGATGAAGTCTTTCAGATGCGTGTGGTTCTGCGAAAGCGTTTTCTTGGGTGGGCTGCACCTTAGTTTTGCAGCTGTGTGTATGTCTGTGTCCGTTTCCTGGTATTAGTCAGCATTGGTATCCAGCCCAGGCAATGCTGATCTCCCTGTATGCTGGCTATGGATAGGAATTAGGGGTTGCCAGCCTGTCATTTGCTGGATGTAGATGACAGGTACATAGTTGGACAGAAGTTTTTGAATTGCTTCTTCAGAACTCAGTCAACCCTCATAATGTTGCCAGTATTTACGTATTAGTTTAGACAATATAGCAAAGCTTTGTAAGAGGGAAGAAATTTATGGTAAATGAGTTTTTCTGCTGGAAGAGACCTAAATCATCCAGCCCCTAGATTCTGGTGTAGCCAGCATAGTGCCTGACATAAATATTTGTTGAATGCAGGGATTGGGGTGGATAGCATTGAGGTGTAAATTGAATAGATTTTCATGATAATAGTGGTGGGCGGGGACAGTAGCAGACTGGAGAGTGCATGCCCTGCCTAAAGACATTTGCGTTCAGAAATTTTGAAAATACTGGGCCAGACGTAATCCTCAGGTTACTTTACCTCTGAGGGTGCAACCTCTTCTCCTCAAAAGTAAGAAAGTGTGTTTGGTCAAAGTCACAAAGCTGTTAGTAACAGAACTGCAACTAAAACTCAGATCTTCTTGTCTGTGGGCTGTTGCTCTTTCCATTCTACCACATAGGTGATTTACTGTTAGATTAAAAAAAAAGGAATATAAAGTTTCAGTTTTCAGTGGATTCATTTCACATCCCTTGCTGTGTTGTTATTGTGCTAATTATAGGCTACCTCAAAGCCCAAGTTTAAAATTTATAGGCAGGGTTGAGCCATTAAAGGCAAACTTGAAATTTTTCTTTCCCCTAATCCCCTAATCCCCTAATCCCCTAATACATTCTCTAGCATTCCACATTTCCAGGAATTAATTATTAATTACTTGGCATGTAATTTCTTCTCTTTCTGTCCTTCTAGTGTACTGGTTCTGCCTGTCTGGAAGGCCATGGAGAAGCGGCTGGGAGTCAAGCCAAGTCCTGCTTCCTGGATTTTATCAGGATATTATTGGCAGACATCTGCGAAGTGGTTGAGAAGCCTGTACCTGTTTTATACTTGCTTTTGCTTCAGTGTTCTGTGGTTGTCAACAGGTACCATTTTCTTTATAGATTTAAGATTTTTTTTTTTAAGAAAAGAGCACTTCGTGTGAGTCCCTCAGTTCATTTTAAGGACTATTAGGAGGCAGAAAAGCAATCTGCTAATTGACAGAAATGGTCATCCTTTTGGTGAATACTCAGTCTTTTGGGTTTATTTATTTGTTTTGTTTTGGAACCAGAATTTAAACTGGATTCTTTTTCATAAGGGAGAATTGGCATAACCGTTTTAAGACTTGATAAAAGTTTATTGAAAATAAAAAGGTTTCAAAGTTGGACAGATCTGGGCCCTGGAACTGGATATTTCTACCTAATGACTGTAAAACCTTGAGCAAATTACCTGTTATCTTTGAGGAAGGATCATATCTACCTCATAGTTTGATTTGAGGGATAGTATAATTAAAGCATGTAGCACAGCACTCAACATGGGTGCTTAGTCTTGCTATTGCCCTGGCTGCCCTTGAACTTCCTTTCCTTTCCTAAAGGAATTTACACTTATGGGAAAAATGCGTTCATTACTTTTTCCATAGAAAGGGGCTATGTTGATAGATTTCGTAGACTATGCTTTCCTCCTAGAGGTTATTTCACCAGGGTAAAGCCTCTTGCCAGGAATCAGTGCCAAGAAGACTAAATTTCAAAGGAGAAAGCTAGCTTGCTTGCTTTCTCTTTCTTTCTTTCTTTCTTTCTTTCTTTCTTTCTTTCTTTCTTTCTTTCTTTCTTTTCTTTTCTTTTCTTTTCTTTTCTTTTCTTTTCTTTCTTTCTTTTGTTGATATTATTGCTTTCATAGTATGAGTGTGAGAAAACAGCAATTTGAGAAAGATTTCTGAGTATGCTGCCATTCTGGCCAGTGACCAAAAACCTTTTGCTGTAATGACCACCGTCTGGGATAACTGATCAGCCTTTTCCCCTTATAATTACAAAGATTTCTGTTGCTTTCCTAAGGGAGTTGGTGGTCATGATTTTGAAACTGTAGTAATTATTGTATTTAGCAATTTCAGTAACATTAGCTTTGAGGTTTTTGTTGTCTTGCAGTGGTGGTTGATGATTACATAATTGTAGCAGTGGAAGTTGCACTTGACAGAAAGCTGATCTACATGTTTTTTTTTTTCCCCAGATGATGCTTTGCTGGGACAGCTGACTATTTCAGGTCAACATTTTATATAAGATCGTTAGAATTAAATAAGGAATTGATTTAGCACCATCAGAGTAGGGAAAAAATCACTTTTTTTAAAAAAAGAGATGGGTTCTTGTTGCCCAGGCTGGAGTACAATGGTGCAACCATAGCTGCCTGCAGCCTCAAACTCCTGGGCTCAAGCTATCCTCTTGCCTCAGCCTCCAGGCATGAGCTAGTATGCCTGGCTAATTTGTTTTATTTTATTTTGAGACAGTATCACTCCGTCACCTAGGCTGGAGTGCAGTGGCACAATCTCGGCTCACTGCAAACTCTGCCTCCCGGGTTCAAGCAATTCTCCTGCCTCAGCCTCCCGAGTAGCTGGAATTATAGGCGCCCACCACCACGCCTGGCTAATTTTTATATTTTATAATTTTTATATTTTATTAGAGATAGGGTTTTGCCACGTTGGCCATGCTGGTCTCAAACTCCTGACCTTAAGTAATCTGCGTGCCTTTACTTCCCAAAGTGCTGAGATTACAGACGTGAGCCACTGCACCCATCTGCCTGGCTAATTTTTACATTTTTTTTAGAGATGGGGTCTTGTTATTTTGCCCAGGTTGGTCTCGAACTCCTGGCTTCAGTCGATCCTCCAACCTTGGCCTACTGAATAGCTGGGATTGCAGGCACCAACCACCATGCCTGGTGTAAATTTACATTTTTTGAAGCACACCTACCACATACCAGACTCCTAATTATAAACATTACATACCTCATCTCATTTAATCTTCATGATAACCCTAAAACAGATCGTTTTCTTCTCGTTTTATAGATAAGGAAATTGAGGCCTAGAGAGGCAAAATGACTTGACCAAGGTTACATAGCAAGAACATGATGGAGCTAGGATTCTAAACCCAGGTTTGTCCACTGTAGAGCTCATACCCTTTCTCTTCTGGTACTCTGCCTTCCGACCACAGGTGATGTTTTGGAGGACCAAAGGCAATTTTTTTTTTTTTTGAAACGGAGTCTTACTCTGCTGCCAGGCTGGAGTACAGTGCCTCTGTCTCTGCTCACTGCAACCTCCACCTCCTGGGTTCAAGTGATTCTCCTGCCTCAGCCTCCCGAGTAGCTGGGACTACAGGTGCCCGCCACCACACCCAGCTAATTTTTGTATTTTTAGTAGAGATGGGGTTTCACCATGTTGGCCAGGATGGTCTCCATCTTTTGACCTCATGATCTGCCCGCCTCAGCCTCCCAAAGTGCTGGGATTACAGGCATGAGCCACCATACCCGGCGGCAATTTTTTTTTTTTACCCAGTACCATGGTAAGCAGCTTGTTATTTGAGAGATTCAAAGTACAGAGGATGAAGAAGCAATTCCAAGTCTTTCTGTGCTTTCCAATCTAGCACTTGCTTAAACACAGCATTGTAGGCTCATTGTGCAAGTCTTTAGTAACCTTGAGCTTAGTGCTTAAAAACAGCACCCTAATTAAGTATAGAAGTGCAAAGGTGGTGGTGTTAGGAGTAGTTCTAGGGGGGATTAGGTTATGCCAGATGTATTTTAGAAAAATGGGGAGCTTTTACAACGGAAATTAAAAGATCAAGAGCCATGTATGTTCAAATGTGTGTTCACATTGAGGGAACATGCAAGCAACATGTGACAGACATATTTGTTACATACTTTGATTTAATTGGAGCTCCTTCCCATTTTCTTTTTAAAGGAATATCCTAATAGAAAAAATAAATAGGGCTGGGTGTGTTGGCTCATGCTTGTAATCCCAGCACCTTGGGAGGCGAGGTGGGTGGATCACCTGAGGTTAGGAGTTCAAGACCAGTCTGACCAACATGGTGAAACCCTGTCTCTACTAAAAATACAAAAAATTAGCCAGGCGTGATGGTGTGCACATGTAATCCCAGCTACTCAGGAGGCTGAGGCAGGAGAATTGCTAGAACCCAGGAGGTGGAGGTTGCAGTGAGCCATAACTGCACCACAGCACTCCAGCCTGGCCAACAGAGCGAGACTCCATCTAAAAAAAAAAAAAAAAGAAAAAAAGAAAAAATAAAAGGCATAAACAGAGTGCCATAAATAAGAAATTAAAATGAGCATATTTAAAATGTTCATTCTCATTACCAATCAAAACTACAGTTTAAAATGAAATATCCTTTTAAATCTGTCATATTGATGAAGATTAAAGTAAAAATATCTAGTGCTGCCAAGGGGTGATGTGGTTGTCCTCATACAGTGCTGACGAGTTTGAACAGAGAACTTCTTGGCATAAATATCAAGAGCCCTAAAAGAAATTCATATTTTTGACTCAATTCTTCATTTAAGAATTTATCTGAAGGATACATTTAGATAGTTGTGAATGAGAGCTCTCATCAACACTCATTTATTCTGTGCTGCAAAATATTGCTAAAACCTGCTTGATTATAGGAGAGTGGTGGAATCTTTGCATCTCCACATGGTGGGATATTATCGAGTCTTAAAATTCATATTTTAAAAGAAAAGCTGGTGTGGTGGCACACGTCTCTAGTCCCAGCTACTCAGGGGGCCAAGATGGGAGGATTGCTTGAGCCTAAGAGTTTGAGACCAGTCGGCAACATAGTGAGGCCCTGTCTCTTTAGAATTAAAAAATGTTTAATAATTGTAAAAAAAAAAGTACACGGGAAAATGCTCCTAATATTAAATGATAAAATCAAGTTATGCAACTACATATTCAACATGGTGTCAATTCTGTGAAAAGAAGAGAAAGTTATATAATAGAAAACAGTCTGAAACAAGATGTACAACTAAATATTTATGTATTTTTTTTGACTAGAGGAATTATTATCTCTTTATATTTTTCTGTGTTTTCCAGGCCTTTCTTTGGTATACTTGTATACCTTTTATATAAGGGGAAAACAACCTACTTGAAAAGCAACAACAAAATAATAACAGCAAAAACCTATCCGTGGGAGCCTGAGTCAGTATTTCTCTACTCATGAGTTTACTTAGTGTTTACCTGAGTGTTTACTTTTTTTCCAGATAAAATGCATTCTTGATTCCTGCTGTTATTTAGCTCATGGATTATTTCTGAAAAACTAACCAAATTAAGGCAGCTCTGCAGTTATCCTTCACTCCCGTTTCCCACTTAGGAGTTTGCTCCATCTTTGGTAGAGCCCCAGGCAGCTGTTGACTTATACATGGTGAGCTTTTGTATTTCCACTTTTGGGTTCGGTGCCGAGGCCCTACTGTTAGAAAGCATTGATTATTGAAAGCATTGATTACAATTTGATAAAAGATGGTCTATCTGTGTTTTCCTTGTGTGCCATTGAATGGCTATTTTTCTGTTTAATTTTATTGTTAAGTGGCTTGAAAAATAGCATTTTGGACCTGGGGATTCTCATCTGGAGACAAATAGGAAGTGATCTCAGGAGTTTGGAAATTCCTACAATAGATTGTCAGCTTCTTGAGAGCAGACATGTTGCCTCTTTTAGTTTTGCTGGGTATTCTTAGCGGGTACCAAGGGCTTGGCACATAGTAGATGCATAAAATATTTGTTGACTGAATAATAAATTACCAATAAGGGAATTGTTCCTTGCGAATTAAGCTTTAACAACAACACAATCAGAGCAGAGGTGTGGAAAGGCACTTTAAGGAGACACAATAATTTGGGACCAATTTTGTTGGTCCCAAAGCACTTTAAGGAGACACTTTGGGACCAACAAAATTGACTAAAATCTTAACAAATATATTAACACATACAAAGAAAGAATGTATACATCTGAAGAGTTATGTGTGCATGTTTGTGGGGGATGCAAGGACCTAATTGGCCCTAGAAATCTAAAACAAGGAGAATCACTGAAGTTAATGTCCTTAGGCCCAAAGCTAACAACTGGCTAGGAAAACTTGTACTGACATTTCCCTACCTCTGGGAAGGAGATTATACAGTTAGTTAATATGTATTTTGAGTACAGAGAAACATTATTCAATTCAGAACCATTTTTTGAGAATTTACTAGGAGTCTGCTTCTAGGCTAGGCACCAGGATAATAAAGACTAGTACATGGCCGGGCGCGGTGGCTCAAGCCTGTAATCCCAGCACTTTGGGAGGCCGAGACGGGCGGATCACGAGGTCAGGAGATCGAGACCATCCTGGCTAACACAGTGAAACCCCGTCTCTACTAAAATACAAAACTAGCCGGGCGAAGTGGCGGGCGCCTGTAGTCCCAGCTACTCGGGAGGCTGAGGCAGGAGAATGGCGTAAACCCGGGAGGCGGAGCTTGCAGTGAGCTGAGATCCGGACACTGCACTCCAGCCTGGGCGACAGAGCGAGACTCCGTCTCAAAAAAAAAAAAAAAAAAAAAAAAGACTAGTACAGTACAGTCCTTTCCCTGGAATAACTACCAGTGGCAAGTGAAAAGGTAGAGGCCAGGTGCATTGGCTTATCCTAGCACTTTGAGAGGCTGAGGCAGGAGGATCACCCGAGGCCAGGAGTTCAAGACCAGCCTGGACAACATAGTTAGACCTCATCTCTACACAAATAAAAAATAAAAATTAGCCGGGTGTGGTGGTGGGCACTTGTAGTCCTAGCTACTTGAGAGGCTGAAATGAGAGGATCACCTGAGCCCAGGAGTTCAAGACTGCAGTGAGCTATGATCATGTCACTGTAGTCCAGCGTGGGGATAGAGGGAGACCCTGTCTCTCAAAAAAAAAAAAAAAAAAAAAAAAAGGATGCAACGTGCAGAGTGCTGCTAGAACCATAGGAGAAGCATTTAGCTTGGAGGCAAAGAGGGTGCTCTAAGGAGTTCTTTCTAGAGAAGCTGATGCCTGAACAGAGTTGTGAAGGTTGAATTTGAAGGATTCAAAGGGTATTCCCATGCAATGGGAATACAAGAGCAAAGGCACAAAAGTGAAACAGCGTGGTATATAGAAGAAACTCCACAAGCAGTTTAACACTACTGGAATATAAAGAGCAAAGCTGGATTGGCAGCTCCAGAAGAGGTAGGTGGTGGCTAGGTCACATACGAGATCTTTTGTGACTTAGCATGAAGCTTCATGCTAAGAAGCTTCATTTTTAATCTTTTTAGGTAGATGGTCTATAAATTTTTTTCATGATGCACTTTAATCCATTGAAAAATTGAGAGTGTACCCCTGTGTATATATTTATACATTATAGCATGTAATTTTGTACTAATAATGTCTTATGTATATGTAAGAGATGCCAAAAACAAAATTTTAAAGGGATTGACAAGCAAATATGAAGAAGTCTAATATTTTCCTTTCATGCCCCAGGGATTTGTCTTGTGCACCTCTTAAGGCAAACACTATAATGCATAATGCTTTAATACTCGTATTAAATATAAAACTGTATTAATACTGTATTAAATATACTATAATACTGGTAAATTTCTGGATAATTTTTGCAGTAGTGTAGAAGAATGATAATTGTCGAGATGGAGGTGAATGGAAAAGGGAGGGAGGTCAGGCTTAGAGGTTAGGGTATCCGGCCGGGCGCGGTGGCTCAAGCCTGTAATCCCAGCACTTTGGGAGGCCGAGACGGGTGGATCACGAGGTCAGGAGATCAAGACCATCCTGGCTAACATGGTGAAACCCCGTCTCTACTAAAATACAAAAAAAAAACTAGCCGGGCGACCTGGCGGGCGCCTGTAGTCCCAGCTACTAGGGAGGCTGAGGCAGGAGAATGGCATGAACCCGGGAGGCAGAGCTTGCAGTGAGCTGAGATCCGGCCACTGCACTCCAGCCTGGGCAACAGAGCGAGACTCCGTCTCAAAAAAAAAAACAAAAAAAAAAAAAAAAAAAAACAAAAAAAAAACAAAAAAAAAAAGGTTAGGGTATCCATTACGATGTTAATCAAACAGTCCAGGAGAAAGTTGGTGAGACTCTGTCTTCAAGGAACCTCTCAGTAATTTCACTCAATACAAACAAGTAGAGGTAGTCCTAAAGAGATGGGTAGAATTTAGGTGTTCTGTAGTAAAGAGATTAGAGGAATTTTTTTTTTTTTTTTTTT
>NW_016807982.1:3212918-3225777 GCF_001698545.2 Rhinopithecus bieti | reverse complement strand
TTTTTTTTTGAGACAGAGTCACACTCTGTGGCCCAGGCTGGACTGTAGTGGTACGATCTCAGCTCACTGCAACCTCAGCCTCCCGTGTTCAAGCAATTCTTGTGCCCCAGCCTTCCGAGTTGCTGGGACTACAGGGGTGCACCACCACACCTGGCTAAGTTTTGTATTTTTAGTAGAGATGGGGTTTTGCCATGTTGGCCAGGCTGGTGTCAAACTCCTGGCCTTGAGCAATGTACCCACCTTGGCCTCCCGGAGTGCTGGGATTACAGGCGTGAGCCACTGCACCTGGCCAAGAAGTTTTTAAAAATTGAGGTATAGCACTGTCTAATTCCAGAACTTTTTTCTCACCCCTAGAAGAAGCCCTGTACCCATTAGCAGTCACCCCCTATCCTCTCCTCCCCCAGCTACCAGAAACCACAAATCTGCTTTCTGACTCAAGGGATTTGCCTATTCTGGACATTTCATAAATGGAATCTTACAGTACATGGCCTTTTGCATCTGGCTTATTTCATTTAGCATAATATTTCCAAGGTTCATCCATATCCTAGGAGGTATCAGTACTTGGTTTCTTTTTATGGCTGAATAATATTCTGTTTTATGGATGTGCCACATTTTGTTTATCCATTCATCAGTTGATGGACATTGGGTTTTTTCTACTTTTTGGCTATGATGAACAATGTTGCTCTTAACATTTATGTATACATTTTTGTGTGAACATGTTTTTAATTTTCTTGGGTATCTGTATATATAGATAAATACATGTATTTATATATAAATAGTGCAATTGCTGGATCATGTATATATATGTATTACATATATATGCAATTCCACTTCACTATATATGTACCAATTACACTATATTAAAATATATATTCTATATATACATTTATATAAAATAAATGTATATATAAATAGTGGAATTGCTGGATTATATATAATCATAAATATATGTGTATATTATATATGTATATATTACATATAAATAGTGGAATTGCTGGATCATATGTATCACATATGATCACATATATTACATATCACATATATTATACATACATATCACATATGTATATTACATACATATCACATATATATTACATATATATGATCCAGCAATTCCACTATTTAGATATAATATATGTAATAATGTATATATGATCCAGCAATTCCACTATTTATATATGTATATAATTTTATATATAAAATTTCACATATATATTTATATATAGGAGTGGAATTGCTGGATGATATGGTAACTCTTGGTTTAACTTTTTTGAGAAACTGTTTTCTACAGCAGCTGCACCATTTTACATTTCCACCAGTAATGTATGGGGGTTCCAGTTTCTCTGCATCCTTGCCAACACTTGTTATTGTTCATCTTTTTTATTATAGTAGAGAAGGTGTTGAAGGTTAGAAAAATCAAGGAAAGCTTCATGGAGGAAATGGAACTTGGCTTGGGCCTAATACATATTCAGTTTATAGATGGACAGACTGACACAGTAAGAGACAAGGACTAGGGCAACAACTAGAAGGGTATAGATTTCTCCATTATTTTGTTCATTTTTAAAATTACTTACCCAGTCAATAAATATTTATTGAGGCAGGCACTGTTCTTCGTGAAAGATTGCTGTCCAGTTCCCTGATTTGATCTTTGCAGTCACTGAAGCTTTCTGAAAGAGTAGACCACATTTGCTGTTTCCATTCTCCCACCTTTGTCTTCTTCTGAATTCAGTAAGGTCTGGCTTCTGCCCAAACCTTGGCTTTTGCCAGGGTAACTATTGATCTTCCTAGTTGGACACCTTTACTTCTTACCTTATTTAACATCTCTGCTGCATTTGACACCTTTGATTACCATCTTGAGACCATTTCCTCACTTGCCTTGAGTTACACCATGCTTTGTTTTGTCCTCCTCCTAGACAATGCATGGCACTTTCTAATTATTTTTCCCCCACTGTCTTCTCTCCCTTACGTCTTTTGTTTGTCAGGGTTCTGTTTCAACCCTTTTTTGTCCCACTTGTGCTCTCCCTGGGCAGTCTTATTCTTTTCCTCACTTGTAACCTATGTGCTCACTGCTTCCAAATTTATAACTATTCCTGAGCTCCAGACCACTTAGCCATCTGTATGTCGCACATCTCCAGCCAAGATGTCTCACGGCTGCCTCTAACTTAGTATAGTGAAACTGAACCTGTGATCTTTTACCCCCCTTTCTTCTCCTTTATTCCCTATAACCATGAAAAGACCACCTATAGCCATATTCTGAGGTAGAAATCCTTGAGTCTTTTTTTTTTTTTTCAAGGCTGAGTCTTGCTCTGTTGCCCAGGCTGGAGCCAGTGGCATGATCTTGGCTCACTGCAACCTCTGCCTCTCAGGTTCAAGCGATTTTCCTGCCTCAGCCTCTTGAATAACTGGGATTACAGGCACCTGCCACCACGCCCGGCTAATTTTTGTATTTTTACTACAGACAGGGTTTCACCATGTTGGCTAGGCTGGTCTCAACTCCTGATCTCAAATGATCCACCTGCCTCACCCTCCCAAAGTGCTGGGGTTACAGGTGTGAGCCACTGCGCCCGGTCACCTGAGTCATTCTCTATTACTTTCTCTCCTTCACATGCATGTCACAGTTCATCTCACATTTCTGTGTGGAAGGCTCCATTTCTCTGCATATGGCATTACCATTCTGCCTGATGTGTTCCAATTCAGGTAAACATAAGCTCCTTTCTCATGCTTTCCCTGAGACCCCTGGTGTGGACTTCTGTAATGTTCTCATAATGTCTATGCATCTCTCTCTGATCATACCATGTTATACTCTGTGTGGCCTTAGGCTTTGTGAGGAGAGGTTCAGAATAGGTTTTGCTCTAGAGTGTAGTCCTTACTTCTAAGGTGAGGCCTTTCTGGTGTCTCTGCTGGTGTATGGCATTAATGTGATTGCTTCTTCACTCTGGCAGGGCCAGAGTTCCAACATGCTCCTCTTGCCCCCCTAGAGGGCACTACTTGACCTCTAGTGAGTCTCCCTCTCAGCCCTGTAGCATCTACCATCTAATTAATAAACATCATGTGGTCTTGCCTCATGCCTTTATAGTCCAGCCACGGACTGGCAGGGGACCCTCCCACTGGACTTCTGGGGCCCCCTTTCTTCACAGCTTCTTCCTCTCAAATTCTCACTCCTCACCTTCTAGCCAAATTCATGTCTGCTTCCTGGGCTCAGTGAGACCCATGTGTTCTGTTTGGGTTCCAGCTTCCTATGTCATGGTTGGGAAATTGTCGCTTAATATACAGCTGGGCCGTTATGGTTTCACTTCAGGTTTCCTTTCTCAGGATTGCAACCTTGCCCTGCCTGTTATCGCCTGACTAAAAACAGTTGGATTGTATCTTCTGTCCAGTTTTGTAGTTGTTTACGGCAGGATGGTGAGTCTGGTATCAACTACTCCATTATGGCTTTGAGCAGAAGTCTGCTTTGATTAGTTGTTTATGTGTCTTTCTACTCCATGAAACTATTTTACTCATAGTTACATCTCTAGCATTTAGCACTATACCTGCTGTAGTAGGTAGCAATAAAGGTTTGTTGGATTAAAGATAATGCACCTTGGAATATACATGTTATGGAACATCATTCTTTCCTGCTCTGTTTTTCAACCTCAGCCTGTTAAGTGGGCACTTCACTCCCCAGGAGGGAACAAGTTTTGGGGAGTAATTTTTGCTATATCCTCTGCCTTTTCTCTTATTCACTCCATGAGTGGCAGAGTGATGTTTCTGATTGATGAGATTAGAAAATAATCCTATTGTATGGAGTGGCCAGTCTTCAGGATTTTTTTTTTTTTTTGAGATGGAGTCTCGGTCTGTCGCCCAGGCTGGAGTGCAGTGGCACAATCTCGGCTCACTGCAACTTCCACCTCCCGGGATCAAGCAATTCTCTTGCCTCAGACTCCTGAGTAGCTGGGACTACAGGTGCATGCTGCCATGCCTGCCTAATTTTTTGTATTTTTAGTAGAAACGGGGTTTCACTGTGTTGCCCAGGCTGGTCTCAAACTCCTGAGCTCAGGCAGTCTGCCCGCGTTGGCCTCCCAAAGTGCTAGGATTACAGGTGTGAGCCACCACACCTGGCCCAGTCTTCAGGATTTTTATATCTTCTCCCACTGCCATGCTGTAGCTGGTCTGCCCATGCCAGGTCAGCCTGCATTTTGTCCAGTTAGGTAAGTTTAATTCAATATAGGAAAGTGTAATAAAGGCTGTTTGTGGTTACACATCTCAGCCATGTTCTCCAGTCATCCTTATCACTGACTATAAAGATAATATTTTGATCTTCATCTGCACCTAACTGCCATGCTTCATATTTTAATTATTCCCAGACTCTGGGTGGGAGAGATTAATTATCACCCTCAACCTCTACAGAGACTGCAGATGGGACAAAAACACCTCCTACCTTAGCAAGAGGTCTCTTTACCACTAGTTGCCTTTTTTTTTGTTCTCATACTTGCTTGTATTCCTGAACGCAAGTAAGTGTCCCTGGCAGGCAAAAGGTACCTGTGGGCCTTGCCCTCACTTGCCTCCTTTGCCCTTACTTTGAGGGCTGTAGCCTCTGTTGTACCAGTCAGAGCCAGCGGTGTCTTTTTCCTTTAAGAGAATGATATATTTTGAACATGCATTGGTCTTTATCTTCAGGGGAAAAGCATTTTCAGGAGACTTTTTAGGTGGCATTATATCTCTGCTCTTCATGTATCTGTTGGGCACCCAAACTGAGGCAGATGACTGATGGAATATATCTTACAGCAATGAGTCTTCAACAGGAACTTTCTCCTGCCAAATTGTCCTATATTCTTAACTACATTGCAGTACAGGAAGGTAGTAAATTATTAATCCTAAATCTGTCTCCTCAGATTGTAGGATAATGACTTGAGTACATGGCAGTTGGGGGAAAGTAGAGTTTTCTGGCTGTTAACACAAACCTGCAAGGTTTTTGATTCTAAAATTCAGCTAGCATTGAGCAAGTCTATGGGATCTTGGGATCTTGTTATATCATGATTTAATTGACATAAGTAAGGCCAATCAGAACTTGCTAAAGTTGGTCTCTCTCTCAGTGAAATTAAATCATTGTGTCTTGCTTAAACACTTCAGTGAAAGATAATCATCTTAAATCCTACTATCTTGGAAAACTATAATTTTGGTGAGTTCTTTTTGCCCTTTAAAAGACCTGTGCAAATATAAACTTACTTCTCCATTTGTGTGACAGAATGAAGAGGGATGAGAAAATTAGCATAATTGGGTAGTAAATCCAACTCAGTTTGAAAACTATCTTAAATTTATTCTCCTCAGGAATTCCTCAAGGGAGGAAATAATAAAACAGCAGAGGAGTTTATAAAAACAAACAACAATTGCAGGGCCGAAGCATAGCCTTTTGGCTTATTTTGGAGATTTTATAAAAATCTCAGTCATTGGAACAGCTTCTAATTCAAGGCATTGTGTGGAACTGGCAGGAACATCGTCAAGAACTGTGTGTGTGGTTAGTGTCTGGACACTTTTTTATTTTTTTAAAGCCTCAACTCTTCCCTGTGGACACCTATTTTCAGATGAACAGTAGTGAAGGGTTTGGGTCAAAATGGATAGCTCTTGATTTGAGGACCTGCCTTTTGAACTTTCTTCTGATCCTTCTTCCAGCAGCTTTCCTGAGAAAAGCCCATTTGGTTAAGATCCTGTAGCCACTGTTGACTCCAGATAGTACTGGATAAGTTCCAGAGAGAAGTTGTAAGAATTGGTCTTGACCATCTGCCTTTTCATCAACTGAGCAAGAGATAGGAGACAGAGTGGCCAAGGGTGTGGAGCATGGGCTTGGGTGTCAGACCAGTCTCAGTCCTGGTGTTATTATGTACTGGGTGCTGGTACTAAAACCTTTCCATCAGGTTCTTCATCTATAAAATGGAAATGACAGTACCTCTTAACAGGATTGTGAGGATTAAATAAAATATTCATGCAAAGGGCTTAGCCTACTCCCAGGTGCATAAATAAAACTCAGCAAATGTTAGCAATAACATAAAAGTTTAATATGGTTAAATTTTTGTCTAATCGCTAGATGACCCAGCAGGCAGGAGGGGTGAGTTCTCTGCTGGCTTCTTAAACCTCTGTCCGGTGGGAGCTTTGTCTGCACATTATTAAGTATGCGGTAGGCAGCTGGCCTTTCTGTATTGTTAGGGAAAGTAGGCCTCTATTCATATAGCTTTATAGGTCTGAGATTAATTGAAGCCCATGACAGAATGAGTTGTATTATGAATTTTCCGTGGTTGTAATATGCCACTGAGGAGCATGATGGGCCACTTGTTTCTTCCCCCAGCTAAGGAAGCATTTCTTCTGAAAGTGGACTCTGTTCTACTGCCATGACTCCACCTTGCTCTCTGCCCTAGTTTACTTCCCCCCATACTGATATGTGCCCATGCTTGGCAAGGCCTTGTGCTAGGCCAGGTTGGCTCTGTCTTTGGTCAGGACAGTGTTTTGACTGGGGCTGATTCAACAACACTTTTGGGTTTTGGGTTAGAAGTAGCTTGTAGGCTGGGCACGGTGGCTGACACCTATAATCCCAGCACTTTGGGAGGCCGAGGCAGGTGAATCACGTGAGGTCAGGAGTTCAAAACCAGCCTGGCCAACATGGTGAAACCCCATCTCTACTAAAAATACAAAAATTAGCCAAGTATGGTATTGCATGTCTGTAATCCCAGCTACTCAGGAGGCTGAGGCAGGAGAATCACTTGAACCCAGGAGGCAGACGTTGTGGTGAGCCATGATTGTACCATCGGACTCCAGCTTGGGTGACAGATTAGATTCCATCTCAAAACAACAACAACAACAACAAAACAAACAAAAAAAAGAAGTAGCTTGCAGAGTTTGTCCTGTGCTTCCTTCCTTCCAAACATATTTATCAGGTGCCTGCTATCCTAGGCATTAGAAATGCAGTGGTAAGGCTAGGTGCAGTGACTCATGCTTGTAATCCCAGCAGTTTGGGAGGCCGAGGCAGGTGGATCATTTGAGGCCAGGAGTTTGAGACCAGTCTGGACAACATAGTGAGACCCTGTAACAAAAACATAATAAAAAGTTAGCTGTGCTTGATGGTGTGCATCTGTGGTCCCAGCTAGCTGAGAGGCTGAGGTAAGAGGATTGCTTGAGCCCAGGAAATCGAGGCTGCAGTGAGCCGTGATCATGCTATTGCACTCCAGCCCGGGCAACAGTGAGACTGTCCGTAGAAAAAAAGAAAAAAAGGAAACTAAATACGTTGGTGAGCAAGACAGATATGGTTTCTGCCTTTATGAAGCTTGCAGTCTGTTAATACCTTTGCCATTCTTAGGGAACAGAAATTCCCTTTGAGAGGGATGGCATTGCTGACATCAAGATTCCCTTCCAGGAGTTTGAGGCTTCCCTAGGGTCCCAAGGTAATGCCATGACAATAGAGACCTAGTCTTCCTTGCAGAATCCTGGGAATGTAGGAGACCAGACAATTTGATGTCTCAAGCTGGTCTTAATGGAATAACCTTCTGCCAAGAATTATGTAGGCGGAGTTCCTGTCCACAAGATGGTATATCTCCAGTTTTCCTTTCTATCCAGTGCTCTCTCTCACCTTTAATAATCCACATTTCCTGAATAAGCAGTTAGAGAGGTTATTTGGAAATGTGGAAAGAGTGCTATAGCTGTAGCCCTTGCCTCCAAGTTGGAACTGTGTTCTTGTCGTGATTTCATGGGCGTTAGATACACCCAGCCCATCAGCACTTGAAAGTCTTATCTGCATTAGGGTGCTCCTGCCCTTTTGGCATCAAGTTTGTTACTCAGGATCTCAGGTGAACCATTCCAATGCTTAGCATGAAGCAAGCACCAATTATATAAATCTTGAACTTCCCTGGCCAATCACAAAAGGAAACTGTAAAATGCCCTAAGAAGAGAAAGAATTATGAATGTCCCTGAATGGTGAGTTAGCCATCACAGACACTGTCCAAGGGGAAACAGAAGCAGGGAGGAATGCCAGCCAAGGCCTATCTGGAACTCTATCCACTTTAGACTGTGCCCCTAAAGATGGGTGCCCAGTGTGTCTTACTTCAGTTCCCCTTTTTAAACTCTCCCAGCAGATGACAGGATTTTTAGGAATGCTCTCTTTCTTCCAACTGGCTTAACATTATGCTTTGATTCTAATCCAGCAGCACATTTGAGTTTGAAATAAATGTGTGCTTATGAATTCTTTCACTTTTAGGTAATACGGGGAATGACTAATATTACCAGACCTGAGAGATGGAGTGAGGGGTAACATTGATTCAGTTTCACTTCTGTAGCCTTCATTTCAGATTCAGGTTCACAATTTCAAGAGGACTGCCATCCTGCCTGTTAAGAAATGGCTCCTCTATTTTTGTTTGTTTGTTTGTTTGTTTTTGATACAGCTCAATGTTTATTGTCCTTAACTGAGGGCAACCTGAGTCAGCTGGAGGCTTATGGAAGTGGGGTGGCTAGAGTGAATGAATCTTAATCAGAATAAATGAAGCAGCCTTGTAGAGAAAAGCTGAAGAGCCATCTTCCATCTCAGAAAGTTGAGTAATCTGCATCCTGCTGGGTCAGTCTGTGGCATCTGGCCTGAAGCAAGCAGCCCCATATGCTGAAGCAGTGCCAAGCTGTCTTCTACCTGTGCATTCTACTTCATCAGTTTCTAACTGTTTGGTTTTCAAAATTGCTCTCAGCTGTGCTCCCCAGGGTATATTTATAAGCTGCACTCTGACATTTCTCACAATGGACTTTTCAAATAACAGCAAGTTTTCCTGTTACCCTTCTGTGAAAGGTTAAAGGGAGGAGTTGGCCTCTGAGCTCAGGTCTACAGACCTGGAGCAGGGTTATTTGCTCGTGATGTTCAAGGCAGAAAGAAAAGTTTTCTGGCCTATCCCTGGAGACTTTCTTTGACAAGCGTGCCATCCTTTCCGTTCCCAAACTGTTTTGATTGAGCTGTTTCGCCTCCACTCTTTTGTATTTCATGTGGGGGTTGCTACCTTGGCAGCATGGCTGCCTCTGTCAGTGGAGAGGAAGTGGTGGAGAGTGAAGGCCGTATGTGTACGATA
The DNA here is from genome assembly GCF_001698545.2 of Rhinopithecus bieti. Lineage (NCBI taxonomy): Eukaryota > Metazoa > Chordata > Mammalia > Primates > Cercopithecidae > Rhinopithecus > Rhinopithecus bieti. The sequence goes on along the minus strand of NW_016807982.1, from coordinate 3,216,709 downwards.
TGTTTCCAGGGCTTTCCTGTGTCCCTGTGAGGAGTGTGTGTGTGTCAAAGAGAGAGACACTGAGGAACATTTGGGTGTTCTTGTTTCCCTGCCTAGAATTAATACCGTTTTTGAAGCAGCAAAGAAATGTTGCCATTGTACAGATGAGGATAAGGAAACACCAGTTTCTGTGCAGTTAGAGATAGTCCATAGTAGATAATTTGGCAGTCAGGAGTGTTGACCAATTTGCCCAAATTTTTATTTCTGTCAGTAGAGTGTATGACTTACAATTAACTTGAAAATGGAGGTATAAGAAAAAAATGCATGTAAAACATGTCAGAAAATGAAATCTATTAAAAGCCACATGATTGTAATAAATAAACCAAACAATATGAAATTATCTGAATGTCAGTGCCACATTATGATGTTGACTTAGATTACATTCTTCTAATATTTGTGGTCTCTGGCTCTTTAAATGTGTTATCTCACATTCAGTGCCTTAAAATAAGCTAACTGCATTTTTTTTTTTTTTTTTTTTTTTTTTTGAGACAGAGTCTCACTCTGTTGCCCAGGCTGGAGTGTGGTGGCATGATCTCAGCTCACTGCAGCCTCTACCTCCCAAGTGCAAGCGATTCTCCTGCCTCAGCCTCCCGAGTAGCTGGGACTACAGGTGCGCGCCACCATGCCTGGCTGATTTTTGTAGTTACAGTAGAGATGGGGTTTCACTGTGTTGGCCAGGGTGGTTTCGAACTCCTAACCTCAGGCAATCCGCCAGCTTCGGCTTCCCAAAGTGCTGGAATTACAGGTGTGAGCCACTGTGCCCGGACTAACTGTATTTTTGATACCTTCTCTAGGATACTTAATTCACATTATTAATGATAATTAGTATCTAGGTATTATGTATATACTATAGATACACACATTTCCGGTCAACAAATAATGTTCCAGGCTAAATAAAACCCAGTTCCTGCCATCAGAGAGGTCACACTATGGAGGCAGAGATAGATGTAGAAACATAAAGAAGCATGATCAATTCCAAGATGTGCTGTGGGAACACAAAGAATGGGGCAGAGAATAGCTGAACCCTGTTCTATATAGCAGGCTGGTAAGACATGGGATATTCTAATCCCTTTGAACCTCCTCCTCCCAGATTCATTTGAAGTGGCTTGTAACCCGTAGAGCTCTTTTCAGTTTTTTATCTTAGAGGGAGGGATAGAGGGAAGAGTATGTACAGCTCTGTAAGTCTAGAGAATAAGAGCCCTAAGAAAATTATTTCTGTACAGATACAGATTGGCTTTGATTTAATTTAAATAAACCGGCTCTGAAAAATTCTAAGAATACTAACTACTCACACAGTTTTGCTTTCATTTACACACAGATGAGAAAGCATCTGTAGTTCTGCATTTTATTTGCTATAAGCAAAAAGTGGTTCGAGATATTTAAGTATCTGAAGCTTGGTTGTATTGAGTCCTCACATGTCCCAGTTCAGCCCACTGCAGTTTTTTTTTTTTTTTTTTATGGCACTTACATAATGCTCCAAAAAGAGAGAGTTTCAATGGATGAATTGATATAAACTTTTCCTCTATTGGCCGTATCTGCTGAAATAACACTTCATGGCTAGCTATATTATTTCCTTCCTTCCTCCCAAGCCTACTCTTCTGTTTAATGTACATATTTCTGCTGCGGCCCCCTAAATGACCTTCTCTTTGAAAGCAACAAAACAAGCCAGAAAAAGAAAAGAAAAGACCTTCCCAAAAAAACAAAATAGTGCTCTGATTCAGGGTTCTTTGTGTGGGTTTCCAAGGGAGGTTGGTATGATTGTGCTGAATGCAAAAAATTTATCAGCCGGTAATAACTGCAATGAGAGATGGCAATCGACTGCAGGTTCTCAACAATACCATCTACAAGTGGGCTAGGGAATTGCTAGATTCACGACATCATATCTAGGTGCTTTTCTTTTAGAAAACAATTCTTTCTTTTTAGAACCACTTTTATGTATAGGCCAAAGTTTATCTGTTATAATTTAATACCTGTGCTTTTTGAAGTACAAAGACAGTATTACATAGAGAGGTGTGGGCTCCTTCAAGCTGTGGCTTGGAGGCGTGCTCTCCTTGCTGACAGCATTCTCCAGAGTCTTTTAGTCATAAGGTGGTGGGAGAAAAAGTGAAGCAGGAGATTCTGAGTACATCATATGCAGCAGTGTAACCCCCTAGTTACAGTTTTTTTTTTTTTTAGGTGCATAGCTTCATCATTTGCCTTCAATCTGCCTTTAAATATTATAAAGCCCTTGATGACTGGATTGTTTCTGAACAGGTGACTTTATGGTAGGAGAGCTATTTTCAGCTACACCAGTGATTTGATTAATACTTGGCTGTGAAAAATGCCTTTGGGCTAAACCTTGGCAGATGGGTCTTTTGAAATGGAATAGCACCTGTATCCAATTAATGGAAACTTTTGATTTATTAAGTTGTTTTAGGTAGAAGTTAAAGGCATTAGAATTGTGATAGAGTGGTTTCCCTGTTTTCACCTCGGTGACCAGAACTTTGAGGTATCTTTTTCTGTTTTTCTCTTTTCATCATTACTCAGGACAAGGGAAGGTGAGTGGATCTAGATGTCATCAATGATTAATGACTCTTTGCCTAGGTGAACTGGGAAGCTATTCTCCCAGTTCAGGGAGAACTTGCTTTGTTCAGAAATTTTCATGGTGAAGCCTTGTGTCACCTTGGAGTGAAGTCGAATGGTCTGAAATAGATAGCTCAGGGAGCTGAAATTTGGTTGGTCCTTTCATGAGGAAAGATTTCTTTAGGATTTGAAAGGATTTTCTAGTTTAGAGTTTAGACAGGAAAGGCTGTTTCCCAGCTGGTTATATTGTTCAGTTATCTCTTTTTTATCCACTCTGCTTTTCTTCAGTTTCTTTCTTTGCACATCTCTCGTATTTCCTATTCAGTGCACTCCCCAATTTAATTGGAAAAGCTCATTCTAATTTCTTAGTGAACCAGGAACTTTACTTTTCTCTCTTGCCTCTTCCTTCTTTCAGCCAAGGAAATTAATTAACATCAAGGATCTGATTCAAATGACTTTAACTCAAGATATCCCATATTGGAGCTGACATCTTTTCCTTGATTTTGTTAATATAGAAAAAATCTCACCAAGTTTTAAAAATATTGGGTGAACTTTTAAAATTAACAAAAAAAAACTCCTTGAATGTCTACTATGTGCTAAGCATCTTTCTGGGCCTACACATACAATATACAACCCCAGCACTTAAAGAGGGCAGAGTGTGTGAGGTAGACAAACAAATATGGTCTGGTGAGAGAAATGCTATGATAGATGTATATGTGGGATGCACAGAAGAGAGGCATCTTGGGGTGAAGGTTTCATGAGAGAAGCCTTCCTGGAAAAAGTGGTGGCTGAGCTAAAATGAAGTATAATAACAACAACAAAAATAATGGCAACTAATATATACTGAACTTTTTAATACTATATGCCAGGCTAGGTGTTAAGTACTTTGCATGTATTTTCTCCTTTATATCTTTAATAACTCCATAGGGTAGGTACTGTTAAAATTATTCCTGTTTTACACGTGAAAAAAACAAGGAATTTGACCCAAGATGACACAGTTAGGAAGTGACTGGGTTGAGATTCAAATGCAGGAATCTCAGCTTTAGGAACTAAAGCTTTAACCACAGATTTTTGGGGTGGAGGCCAAAATATAGATGAGAGCAATTGTGGAATAGGGCTGTTGATCTTGATAGGGGATTTTCTTTGAAAACAAATTTCTTTTTTTTTTTTTTTTTTTTTTTTTTTTTTTT
>NW_016807982.1:3204517-3212632 GCF_001698545.2 Rhinopithecus bieti | reverse complement strand
TGCTGGGATTACAGGCTTGAGCCACCGCGCCCGGCCTGAAAACAAATTTCAACTGAATTTTATGAGGGCCATGTATGAACAGGACCTTGGGGAATGAATTTATTTTCTCACCTAGACTAAATGAGGGTGGTTTTCATATTTTCTTTAGCCTGTGAAGTATAGGTATTCTGTTTTAAGTAGGTAGAGTAAAAGGACTTTCCCCTACTCTTTTGCCTATAAATATTGCCCTCTTCTAGGGAGATGTTGTGGTACTGGGTACTGTTATTCTTTTTTTTTTTTTGAGACAGAGTCTTATTGTGTCGTCCAGGCTAGAGTGCAGTGGTGCAATCTTGGCTCACTGCAACCTCTGTCTCCTGGGTTTAAGCAATTCTCCTGTCTCAGCCTCCTGAGTAGCTGGGATTACAGGCATACACCACCACGCCCAGCTGATTTTTTGACCGCCATGTTGGTCAGGCTGGTCTCGAACTCCTGACCTTGTGATTGTTATTCTTTTTTATTTTTATTTTTTTGAGACGGAGTCTCGCTATGTCACCCAGGCTGGAGTGTGGTGGCGCAATCTCGGCTCACTGCAAGTTCCGCTTCCCAGGTTTACACCATTCTCCTGCCTCAGCCTCCTGAGTAGCTGAGACTACAGGCACCTGCCACTATACCTGGCTGATTTTTTGTATTTTTAGTAGAGACGGGGTTTCACCGCATTAGCCAGGATGATCTCGATCTCCTGACCTCGTGATCTGCACGCCTCAGCCTCCCAAAGTGCTGGGATTACAGGCATGAGCCACCATGCCCAGCCGCTGATTATTACTCTTTTCCGCAGTTTGTCACAATCCAGTATCTTTGAGACTTTTTAGTGACAGTCTTATAGGAAAGGACTTGCTGTTTTAAGCATTCTTAACCAGCAAAGTGCTGCAAGATTCAGGTTTTGTGATTGAGTCCTTGGAAGCTTGTTTTCCACCTAGCAGATGATCAAGAGTTAATGTGAATAGTAGCTGATATGTATCTGTTGGGCAGCTAGTTCATGAGGAGTTTGTCTTTGTTCAGAATGATCTTTAGGAAAAATGGAAACACCACAGTGAAGGGAAAGAAGTCAGAATATGTACACAAAGCCTATTAATTCTTGTGTAACAGTTAGTGTAGTTTCAGCAAATCATCTACACCATACATTTAAAAAACTGTACTCTTAACAAAGCTAGGCACATAGCAAAGGCAGCGAATAGTAATTATTTTCAAAGGACTGCTTTGTGAGGCAGCTGCCACCTTTCAATCCAACCTGTGTGTAGTTGAGGAAAAAAATGTTACCCCTTTTGAAAAGGAGGAGAGAGGGCAATGGTTATTACCCTGGCTTTTTTCAAACTTCATAATACCTGATTGTGTCCTTCAAAGGATTTAGTTACCTCCTCTGCCTTGTTTCTGAATGTGCTAACCCCTGCAGGTAGAACTGATGTGGAGAGTAAGGTGGAACCATTTTTTTTGGTATTTGTTTATTAGTGGGTGTGCAGGTGACAGACATGCTGACAGTCAAAAGGAAGGTGGAAGGTGCCCCCTGAGGAGGTTTGTTTTTGAGTGGTTCCTGTGAGTTGTTTTTATGATTGATAATGTGCCTGCTTATCTCATTTTCATGTGGCAGCCATCTTGGCTGAGACCCATTGCTTCTGAGAGAATGCATACTTTTGATGATAGCTGTAGGAAGACAGATGGTGTAGAGTCATAGTTCAATTACTGAATAAAGAAACACATTTAAGGCTGTGCCTTTCTCCTTGATAATAGTTCATTTATAGGTGTAATTATCAAGGGAAAGCTTTGAATGAAGTCTTGACCATATTAGAAAATTGCAAGATTTCAAGAAAATAATTTTAGCTTCAATGACTGTAAATATTAATTGCAAATTTTGTCTGCAAAATGCTCTAACCATGTATTTTTTTCTGCAGTGAAAACCCCACCCAAGAGAAGAATTTATCAACTGCTTTTTTTTTTTCTTTTTTGAAATAATACTGGTAACTCATTCTCTCTACTCTTATTTCCACCATCACAGCCTTTCCTTTGGGATAGTCTGATGAATTTGGTTAGAATGTACATTTCTGGACACTTTAACAGTATGACTCCTGAAACAGGGTACGTTCTGTCTCTGGTTCCTACTTGGTTGCTAACCAGGGCAGTTTCCAAGTTTGCTTGAGAAGCCAAGCTTGTTACCTGAGATTTAAGAACGCCAGAGGCAACAGCACTTTCTTTAAATATTTCCAGAGTTGTTCACAGCTTTCTAAAAGTATTTAATGAATTTCCTTCTGGCAATAATTCATATATCCTGTAGACTTTTCCACTCTGCTACTTGGAATTATGAAACCTGGTCTAGATTTTGTGCCAGATATATTAGAATTCTGTCTTTTGAGAGGTGGTGATGTAAGTAAGCATTGCTAGTTCCAGAGCCTCCTGTTTTGGGGATCCTCCAGGTAATACATATGGGAGCCCTGCTTTCTCTGCTTTGCTATGATTTTAGAAAGAGGGGGATTGGCTTTGCTCCACTGTTCTCACCCTGGGTAAGCTTTCTACATGCTCCTACCAACAGTGCGTTCCAGACTTTCCCAAAGGATTTTCAGTCTAAGGTTCTACCAACTGTAAGCCATTTTTTGTAAGGATTTAATATTGCTTTTGCCTGGGCCCTGGGAGCAGAGCCAGGGTATGGCAGCGTGGGCAGGGAGAGGAACTGATCTAAAACTGGAGTATATTTTCATCTTACCTTTTATCCCAGTTACTTCTAGAATCCAATATTGACTCTACCAATGCCTTTCTGCTTCCTCCTTTCATGAACTCTTTGTCCCAAGAGTATCAACAATGAAAATTTAATCTTAGGTTAAATTATTCTTTAAAGGTTAACTATCTGGTAAATGATGGACCTAGAACTGAAACTAGAATCATGTAAGACGTTAACTGTCTTTTAACCACCTAAGACAAAGAAGTATGATTCAGGGAATAGATGAAAAGAACTGTTGTTTTCGTATTTTATTGTTGAACACATGATGACACGATGTAACAACATTAAATAACATTTAATTTTTAAAAACTCAGTCAAAATCCCACAAATCAAACATGTGAACTGAGAGATCAGAGTACCTCTTCCTTTTTTTTTTGAGACGGAGTCTCACTCTGTCACCCAGGCTGGAGTGTAGTGGCACAGTCTTGATCACTGCAACCTCTGCCTCCTGTGTTCAATGATTCTCCTGCCTCAGCTACTCCTACTCAGTGCCTACCACCACGCCCAGCTAATTTTTGTATTTTTAGTAGAGATGGGGTTTCACCATGTTGGTCAGGCTGGTCTCGAACTCCTGACCTCAAGTGATCCACCTGCCTCGGTCTCCCAAAGTGCTGGGATTACAGGTCTGAGCCACTGCGCCAGGCCTACCTCTTCCTCTTATTGGAAACCATTGAGATTAGTTTTATTAGCAACACTATAGCCGGCTAACCTCCCCTAGGCCTCACATTTCTTTTATAGGAGCTAGCTTTTCCTAGGCCTCACATTTTTTACTTGTAGTCATTGTCAAAGATATAAGGGCCTGAGTCTTTCAAGATGACCGACTAAGGTGTAGAATTCAGTAGAGAAGTGACAGAAAACACATGAGGCACTGAGGGAGAGGGAAGCGAGGTGGACAACCCAGCCAAGATTGACTGGGAGCCAGAGGGGCTTCCCAGTGTGGAGAAAGAATCAGTGAGCAATCCCCAGCAGTCCATGTTCTCACCATCTTCTGTAATCCTAGCCATGGGAGAGTGCTTTGACCGTTGTGGGCCCTGATACTGGCAGAGGGAGCTCCCTGGAGCCTGTGTGATGTCATTGCTCCAGAGAGGGAACTCACACTGAGTCCCATGCATCCCCTAGGTCCCTAGTGGGACATAGCACCATTTTGAGAGTCCAGCCCTCACCAAAGTGTATCCTGCCCTGGGGCCCAACAGCCCCTGCCTCTCTACATCCCTGGAGCACCCCTGACATTCCCTCGCATCTGCCTAGAGGTCTCTAGCAGCAAGATACTGGTTGGACCCAGAGGAACCGCAGGGTCCACACAGTGTCCTGCATACCAGGGAAAGGGCAGTACAGTGTATCAGGGAGGCTGCTCCCAGGACAAAGGGTGCCAAAGTGCAAGCTCTCCAGAGAATGAAACCTGCCCGCCTGGGGCCACCGCCACTAACAGCAGCCACATCCCCTTCAGCAACAGGCTGCCATATACTTTCTTGTGCCATGAGGACATGATCTCCTTGCCAGCTGCTACAGCCACTGCTGCTGCCAGAAGCTGAAGCTTATGCTTCCCAGAGCCTGAATCCTACCTGCCTGGGGTGACTATTACAGACAGCAGCCCAGCCTCCCCCTTGTCTCCCACAAGTAAGGCTGCTGCACACTTTCACATACTCTGAGGACAGCCTTTCCCTGCCCACTGCTGCTGCTGTTGCCATGCCAATCAAGTATGCTGCCCACTGACAACTGTAGCCTAAGCCATTGAGGAAATCACAGATGCCACTGATGGTGTTCGTGGCTGAAGAAATCATATGGAGACTACACTGCTGCAAACATCCAGAATCAAAGCCAAAGTGCCCTACCCAACCAACACTGTAGATACATCTGTAAGAAAAAATCTTCCCCTGTGAAAGCCAATTCAAAAAGTAGAAGTGACTGTTAACACTTGATACACAGTTATCAACAAAAGGACTCAAGAAAAATGAAAAGGCAAGGACATATGGTATCTTCAAAAGAACACAATAATTCTTCAATAACAGACTCCAGTGAAAAATTTATGAACTGCCTGAAAATTCAACATAATGATATTAAAGAGGCTCAGTGATATGCATGGGAACACAGATACACAAAACAAAGAAATCAGAAAAACGATTTAGGATATGAATGAGAAATTCACCAAAGAGATAGCATAAAAAAGAACCAAACAAAAATCCTAGAACTGAAGAACTTAGTGAATGAAATAAAAAAATACAATTGAGAGTTTTAGCAATAAACTAGATGATAAAGCAGAAGAAAGAATTTCAGAACTTGGGCTGGGTGCAGTGGTTCATGGCTGTAATTCTAGCATTTTGGGAGGCTGAAGCAAGCAGATCGCTTGAGTCCAGGAGTTAGATGGGCAATATAGTGAAGCCCTGACTTTAAAAAAAAAAAAAAAAAAAAGCTGGGCATGGTGGTGGTGCATGCCTGTAGTCCCAGCTATTCAGGAGGCTGAGGTGGGAGGATTGATTGAACCTGTGAGACCGAGGTTGCAGTGAACTGTGATCGTGCCACTGCACTCCAGCCTGAGTGACAATGAGACCCTGTCTCAAAAAAAAAGTAATTTCAGAACTTGAAGACAGGTCTTTTAAAATAACCCAGTTAGATAAAATAAAAAGAAAGAAAAGAAAAAAGAAAGCTGTTGTGACATATGGGATGCCATAAAGTGACCAAAAATCTGAATCTTGGATATCCCAGAAGGTGAAGAGAAGTTTAATGGCATAGAAAACTGATTAAACAAAATAATAGCTTTAAACTTCCCAAATTTAAGAAGAGATTTAGACATCCAGATACAGGAAGCTCAGAGACTCCCAAATAAATACAACCCACAAAGATCTCCTTGGCACATGATAGTCAAACTGTCAAAAGTGAAGACAAAAAGAATTCTAAACACAGCAAGAGAAAAGCATCTACTCACATATAAAGGAATCCTAATCAGACTAACAGCAGATTTCTCAGCAGAAACCTGGCAAGCCAGGAGAGAATGAGATGATATATTCAAAATGCTGAAGGAAAAAACAAACCTGCCAGTTAAGGATACTATACCTAGTGAAGTTATTCTTCATAAATGAAGGAGAAATGAAGACTTTCCTAGACAGGGAAAAACAGATAATTAATCACCACTAAACCAGTCCTACAAGAAAAGATTAAGGGAGTCCTACATTTGGAAGTGAAAGAATAATATCTACCATTGTGAAAACTTGTGAAAGTGTACAACTAACTAGTAGAGCAAGCACACGGATGAGAAAGAAAGGACTCACTCATTTTATCATCAAACAATAACAATAAGAAAGGAACAAAAGATATGAAAATAAGCAGAAGGCGATTAACAAAATGACAGTAGTAAGTTCTCACATATCAATAATAACCTTGAATGTAAACAGATTAAAATTTCCACTTAAAGGATATGGACTGGGCCAGTCTTGTGGGCACATTCTTTTAGTCCCAGTACTTTGGGAGGCCAAGGTGGGAAGGATTTCTTGAGCCTGGGAGTTTGAGACCAGCCTGGGCAACATAGTGAGACCTCATCTCTACCAAATAACAGCAACAATAACGACAACGACAACAGACTGTCAGAATAGATAAGAAAACTTGACCCAACTATATGTTGTGTACAAGAAACTCACTTTACTTGTAAAGATAACTATAGACTGAAAGTAAAGGGATGGAAGAAAAATACTCCATGCAAATGGAAACCAAAGGTGAGCTGGAATAGCTTTACTTGTATCAGGTAAAACATACGTTAAGTCAAAACCAGTAAAAAGAAGGTCATTGTATAATGATAAAGGGATCCATTCAGCAATAGGAGATAACAATTCTAAATGTATGTACAGCCAACACCAGAGCACTCAAAAGTATAAAGCAAATATTACACCTAAAGAGAGAGGTAGACTAATACAATAATAGTTGGGAACTTCAACACCCCCTTCTCAGCAATAGACCGATTATCTTAACAGAAAAATCAACAAAAAACATTGGATTTAAACTCTGCTTTAGACCAAATGGATCTCACATTTACGGAACATTTCATCTAACAACTGCAAAATACACATTCCCATCAACACATGGAACATTCTGCAGGATAGACCGTATGTTAGACCACAAAACCTCAACAAATTTTAAAAAATCAAAATCATATCAAGTATCTTCTCAGACCACAATTGAGTAAAACAAATCCATAACAAGAGAAACTTTAGAAACTATAGAAATACATGGAAATTAAACAACATGCACCTGAGTGACCATTGGATCAATGAAAAAATTAAGAAGAAATAAATTTCTTGAAACATTTTGGGAGGCTGAGTCAGGAGGATCACTGGAGACCAGGAGTTCAAGACAAGTTGACAACATAATGAGACCCTGTCTCTACAAAAATAATTAGCCAGGTGTGGTGGCGCATGCCTGTAGTCCTAGCTACTCAGGAGGCTGAGACAAGAGGATCACTTGAGCCCAGGTGTTTGAAGTAGCAGTGAGCCATGATTGTGCCACTTTGCTCCACCTGGGTGACAGAGTTAGACCCTGTCTCTAAAAAGAAAAAAAGAAAAAAAATTTCTCAAATGTAAATGGAAAGAAACATACCAAAACCTATGGGTTACAGCAAAAGCAGTGCTAAGAGGGAAGTTTACAGCAATAAACACCTACATCAAAAAAGTAGAAAGATTTGAAATAACCTAATGATGGACCTTAAGGAACTAGAAAAGCAAGGACAAACCAAACCCAAAATTAGTAGAAGGAAAGCAATAATAAAGATCTGAGCAGAAATAACAAAATAGAGACTAAAAAAATTAAAAAAAAAATGAAATGAAAAGTTGGTTTAATGAGAAGATAAACAAAGTCAATAAACCACTAGCTAGACTAACCAAGAAAAAAAGAAGAGTCAAAATCAGGAATGAAAAGGAGACCTTACAACTGATATCACAGAAATGCAAAAGATATCAGAGACTACTATGAACATGAACTATACATGAACAAACAGGAAAACCTAGAGGAAACTGATGAATCCCTGGATACATAAAACCTACCCAGATTGAATAAGGAAGAAATGGAAGACCTGAACAGACCAATAACAAGTCACAAGATTGAATCGATAATAAAAATCTCTCAACCAAAAAAGCCTAGGACCTGATGGCTTTGCTGTCAAATTCTACCAAACTAATAAGCAAGAAGTAATATCAGTTCTTCTCAAACTAGTCCAAGAAATAGAAGAGGCAGAAACTCTCTCTAATTCGTAGAATTCTTATAATTCTCTGAAGCCAGCATTACCCTGATACCAAAACTAGGCAGAGACACAACAAAAAAACACTGCAGGCCAGTATCCCCAATAAACATAGATGCAGAAATCTTTTTTTTTTTTTTTTTTTTTT
>NW_016807982.1:3171755-3204263 GCF_001698545.2 Rhinopithecus bieti | reverse complement strand
TCTTGCTCTGTCACCCAGGCTGGAGTGCAGTGGCTGGATCTCAGGTGACTGCAAGCTCCGAATACCGGGTTCAAGGCATTCTCCTGCCTCAGCCTCCCAAGTAGGTGGGAATACAGGCACCCGCCACCTCGCCCAGCTAGTTTTTTGTATTTTTTTAGTAGAGACAGGGTTTCACCGTGTTAGCCAGGATGGTCTCGATCTCCTGACCTCATGATCCACCCGTCTCGGCCTCCCAAAGTGCTGGGATTACAGGCTTGAGCCACCGCGCCTGGCCTAGATGCAGAAATCTTTGACATAATATTAGCAAAACAAATTCAACAGCACATCAAGAAAATACATCATGATCAAGTGGGATTTATCCCAGGGATGCAAGGATGGTTCAACAAATGCAAATCAATAAAATTATACATCACGTCAACACGATGGAGGACAAAAGCCATATGATTATCTCAGTAGAGAAAAAGCAACTGATAAAATTCAGCAACCTTTGTTTCCAGAAGTGCTTTTGAAAGCATAAAATTCAGTATCCCTTCGTGATAAAAATGCCCAACAAATTAGGCATAGAAGGAACAGCCTCAACCTCCTGGGCTTAAGCAGTTCTCCCACCTCAGCCTCCTGAGTAGCTGGGGCTATAGGTGGATGCTGCCACACCTGAATAATTTTTTAAATTTTTTGCAGAGATAGGATCTTGCTATATTGATTGCCCAGGCTGGTCTTTAACTCCTGGCCTCATGTGACCCTCCTGCAGTCCTTCCACCTTGACCTCCCAAAGTGTTGAGATTATAGGCATGATCCACTGTACCCAGCCTCTAAAATTTTTGTGGAACCACAGAGACCCCTAATAATCGAAGCAATTTGAACAAAAAGAATAAAGCTGGAGGCATCATACTACCTGACTTCAAAATATATTATAGGCTGGACACAGTGGCTCATGCCTGAGCAACTTAGTGAGATCTCATCTCTACAAAAAATTTAAAAAATTAGACAGGGATGATGGTATGCATCTGTGATCCCAGCTATTTGGGAGGCTGAGGCAGGAGGATTGTTTAAGTACAGGAGTTTGAGGCTGCAGTGAGCTAAGATTGGACCACTACACTCCAGCCTGAGCAACAAAGTGAGATCCTGTCTCTAAAAACCCACAAATGTATATATATACACACATACACATATGTACATATATACATATATGTGAGTTTTTAATATATACATGTATAGGTATATAAAATTCTAGTAACCAAAACAACAGACAGCATGGTATTGGTATAAAAACAGACAGACACATAGAGTAATGGGACAGAACAGAGAACTCAGAAATAAACCCACGTATTAACAACCAATTGATTTTTGACAGAGGTGCCAAGGACACACATTGGGGAAAGGATATCTTGTTCAACAAATAGTCCTGGGAAAACTGGATATTTATACACAGAAGAATGAAACTAGAGCCCCTGCCTCTCATCATATAAAAAAATCAACTCAAAATGGGTTAAAGACTTAAATGTGAGACCTAGAACTATAAAACTACTGGGAAGAAACATAGGGGAAACACTCTAGCATATTGGTCTAGGCAAAGATTTTTTAGCTAAGACCCTACAGGCAGAGGCTACAAAACCGAAAATAGACAAATGGGATTATATTAAGCTAAAAAGCTTCTGCACAGCAAATGAAACAACAAAGTGAAGAGAGAACCCATTGAATGGGAGAAAATATTTGCAAAATATGTGTCTTGTGACAAGAGACTAGTATCCATAATACACAATGAATTCAAACAACTCAATAGCAAAAAAACCTACACAGCCCCATTAAAAAGTGGGCAAAGGATATCCAGACATAAAAATGACTAACAGATATGTGAAAAAATGTTCAACATCACTAATTATTAGGGAAAGGCAAATCAAAACCACAATGAGATATCATCTTACCCCAGTTAAAATGGCTGTTATCAAAAAGGCGAAAAGCAACAGATGCTGGCGAGTGTGTGGAAAGAAGAGAACTCTCATATGCTATTGGAGGGAATGTTAAGTAGTACAGCCATTATGTAAAACAGAATGGAGATTTCTTAACAAACTAAAGATAAAACTACTATATGATCCAGCAATCCCACTACCGGGTATTATTTATCTAAAGGAAAGAAAATTAGTATATTAAAGGGATACATGCACTCCCATGTTTATTGCAGGACTGTTCAAAATAGCAAAGATACGGAATTAACCTAAGTGTCTATCAACAGATGAATGGATAAATAAAATGTCATATATTTATGCAGTAGAAAATACTATTTGGCCTTAGAATGAAATCGTGTATTTTACAGCAACACGGATAGAACTAGAGGTCATTATTATTTATTTATTTATTTTTTATTTTTTTGAGATGGAGTCTCACTCTGTCACCCAGGCTGGAGTGCAGTGGCCGGATCTCAGCTCACTGCAAGCTCCGCCCCCCGGGTTCACGCCATTCTCCTGCCTCAGCCCCCCGAGTAGCTGGGACTACAGGCACCTGCCACCTCGCCTGGCTAGGTTTTTTTTGTATTTTTTAGTAGAGACGGGGTTTCACCATGTTAGCCAGGATGGTCTCGATCTCCTGACCTCGTGATCCACCCGTCTCGGCCTCCCAAAGTGCTAGGATTAGAGGCTTGAGCCACCGTGCCTGGCCACAAGGTCATTATTTTAAGTGGAATAAGCCAGGCATAGATAAATATTGCATATACTTAATCAAATGGGGGAGCTAAAAAAGTTGATCTCATGAAGATAGGGAGCAGAATGATAATTACCCGAAGCTGGGAAGGATGTGGTTGTAGGACAAGTGAGGGGATGAGGAGAGGTTGATTAATGAGTATATACACACAGCTAGATAGAAGGAACAAATTCTAATGTTCCATTGTAGAGTAAGGTGACTATATTTAACAACAATGTATTGTATATTTAAAAATAACTAGAAGTGAGGCTTTAAAATGTTCTTGACACATAGAAATGATAAATGCTTGTGATGATGGATATCCTAAATACCTTGACTTGGTCACTATACATTCTGTGCATGTAACAAATACAGGTATTCCATAAATATGTACAAACTTTATCAATAAAATATTTTTTAAAAAGATGTGCTTCTGATCATCTTTCTTTTCCTAGGCTCTACTCCCTTAAGATAAGGCAAAGGATCCAGTTTATCAGATAAATTGCAGAAGTCAGAGATCTCACCCAGTACTAAGTTCTAGTGATAATTTAGGAATAAAGAGTCAAGAGGTACAGTCAGGTAGGGAGAGTTGGGGACGTTTTGTATGACTCCCCAAGTTCTTTCTTCCCTCATTGAACATGTGCACTTGGGCCTATAGTAATGGATGAGGTCTCTAACAGAGCCTTCCAGGGTCGCCTGACAAAACTTGGACAGTGTTTGGGTTATGAAACATTTCTTTTTTATACCCTGATACTTGTATAGCTTATGCAACATTCTTGAGGGAACCATGGACACAAAAGAAGGCATTTTCAGTACAAACCAGTCTTAACAACTTTCTCCCCTGCTTTTATCTCCTATTTCAAAGGTCTAGATTTTACCAGAGCTGCTAGCAACAACCAGGGAATATAATTTTTTGTTATTTTTTCTTTGACCTAGTAATCCCTGTTAGTCCCCATGACTATTTCCCCGAGTCTAAATCTGTTTCCACCAAGTTCAGTTGGTAAGGCTTGCCCCATGATTTGCCTCAGAGCTTTTTGCCATTTTATACCAAGGACGAATAGGTAGTCATCCTGTCATTAGTTCCTCTTAGTTTTCCATCCTCTTCTTTTTCTTGCTATAAAGTGCCTTAACCATTATGATTTGTCAGTCTCATTTGACATTCTTGTGTAACTTGGTGCTTTTTGACTCACTTGCACTTAACTCTCCTTCCCCTCCCAACTTTTAAAATGTGACTAGAATCCATTGAGTTAATAAACCCCATCTATACTTAGACTTGTTAGTTAAGAGATTAGATAGAATATTTTGAGACTGGCTTTCTCTTAGAAAAAGACACTGGTTTTCCTCTGGCCTGCAGGCCATGGCTGTTCATTCTCTCATATTCCGTGTATCTCTGAGTTGGGAGGTAGGGTTAATGTCTAACAGTCTTCACTGTCACTTCTTGAATATTCCTCCTCCACTTTCATGCAAAAACTTCTGCTCTTTGAGGTTTATACCACTTTCTACCCATAATCATTACTCATCTACCAACCCTCATTTACCACCCTCATTTATTGCAGCATATGGGCCTCATCTCCTTTCAGAGTCCCATCATCAACCTGGATGTCTTCAGTATGACCCACTTGATACCTGGCTATCTGGTTTCCTGACATTTTTGTTCATTCATTCTTTCAAAACTTCATTCATATACACACATGCATTTATTTATGCATTTGTTGAAAAAGATTTTTTGAGCACCTACAATGTAATATTCCAAACTCTATGCTAGAATTAGAGATGCAAGGGTAAAAGAATAAGAGAAGACAGAAAACCAAACGTGGTCCTGGAAGTTACAGTGTAGTGAGGGACAAAGACATGGAACCAATGGTTATTGAGCTGAAACCTCATGTGAGGAGTTAACTGGATGGAGAAAGGAGTCAAGAGAGTTCTAGGTAGAGGAGGCAGCATGTCAAAGGCACAGTAAGGCGAGGGAGAATGGTCCATTTCAGGGATTGAAGAAGGCTGGATTGGAACATAGGGAAGGAGGGAATGTGTGTTACAAGCTGGAGCCAGAAAGGTAGGTAGGGTCCAAACCATACAAGATCTTTTTTTTTTTTTTTGAGATGGAGTTTCACTCTGTTGCCAGGCTGGAGTGCAGTGGTGTGATCTCAGCTCACTGCAACCTCTACCTCCCGGGTTCAACCGATTCTCCTGCCTCAGCCTCCCAAGTAGCTGGGACTATAGGTGTGTGCCACCACACCCAGCTAATTTTTGTATTTTTAGTAGAGATGGGGTTTCACCATGTTGGCCAGGATGGTCTCGATCTCTTGATCCACCCACCTCGGCCTCCCAAAGTGCTGGAATTACAGGCATGAGCTACCGTGCCTGGCCCATACAAGATCTTTTTGTTTGTTTTTGTTTTTTTGGGGGGGAGAGGGACAGAGTCTTGCTCTGTCACCCAGACTGGAGTGCAGTGGCACAATCTCGGCTCACTGCAAGCTCCGCCTCCTGGGTTCACGCCATTCTTCTGCCTCAGCCTCCCGAGTAGCTGGGACTACAGGTGCCCGCCACCACGCCCGGCTAGTTTTTTGTATTTTTAGTAGAGACAGGGTTTCACCGTGTTAGCCAGGGGGGTCTCGATCTCCTGACCTCGTGATCCGCCCGCCTTGGCCTCCCAAAGTGCTGGGATTACAGGCGTGAGCCACTGCGCCCGGCCAAGATCTTTTTAAGTTATGTTAAAGATTTTGGTTTTCATTCTAAGAGGCCTGGGAAGCCATTGAAAATTTTGTTTAAATTTTTAAAACTTACTTTTCAAAAGAAAATAATACAAGTACATTATACAGATTCAAAAGATATAAAAGGATAGGCTGGGCACAGTGGCTCATGCCTGTAATCCCAGCACTTTGAGAGGGCAAGGAAGGCGGATCACGAGGTCAGGAGTTCGAGACCAGCCTGACCAACGTGGTGAAACCCTGTCTCTACTAAAAATACAGAAATTAGCCGGGCGTGGTAGTATGCACCTGTAATCCCAGCTACTTAAGAGGCTGAGGCAGGAGAATCACTTGAATCTGGGAGGTGGACATTGCAGTGAGCCGAGATAATGCCACTGCCCTCCAGCCTGGGTGATAGTGAGACTCTGTCTCAGAAATAAATAAACAAATAAACACATAAATGGATAAAGAACAAATAAGTCTCCTACTTTCATCTTCAGTCACCTAGCTTCCCCTCCTAAAGTTTCATGAATATTCTTCCAAAAATAGCCTATATATGCATATATATATATAATTCTCCCCCCCAACAAATTGTAGCATGCTATACATACTGCTCTGAACCTTTTTCTTCCCCACATAATATATCCTGGATATCATTCTATGTTAGAACTATACAGAGTGGCCTTATTTATTTCAGCAGTTGCATGAATCTTCCTTCTTTCCTTCGTTTATTTATTTGTTTATTTTTAAATTTTATTTTTTTTAAGACGGAGTCTCACTCGCTGTCGCCCAGGCTGGAGTGCAGTGGCGTGATCTTGGCTCACTGCAAACTCCACCTCCCAGGTTCATGCCATTATCCTGCCTCAGCCTCCCAGATAGCCAGGACTACAGGCGCCCACCACTACGCCTGGCTAATTTTTTGTATATTTTAGTAGAGACGGGATTTCACTGTGTTAGCCAGGATGGTCTCGATCTCCTGACCTCGTGATCCACCCATCTCCCAAAGTGCTGGGATTACAGGTGTGAGCCACCGTGCCCAGCCTGTTTATTTATTTATTTATTTATTTATTTAATTTTTTTTTAAGGTGTGCACTTTTATTCAACTGGTCTCAAGTCAGTGTACAGGTAAGACCTGGCTGCCTCCACCCACTCCTAGGGAGACCAAAAGCCTTCAGACACCAAGTTAGGGGACAAAAAAGAGGGGGCATGAAGGCTCATCATTCAAAATAAAACAAAATAAAAAAGTATTAAGGCGAAGATTAAAAAAATTTTGCATTACATAATTTACACGAAAGCAATGTTATCACCTCCACTGTGTGGACTTGGGAGAGGACTGGGCCATTCTCCTTAGAGAGAAGTGGGGTGGCTTTTAGGAGGGCGCGGGACTTCCTGTAACAATGCATCTCATATTTGGAATGACTATTAAAAAAAAAGAACAATGTACAATCAAAGTCCTCCGCCACATTGTAGAACTTTGGGGGATGCTCGCTCCAACCGACTGCTGTCACCTTCACCATTCCAGTTTTTAAATCCTGAGTCAAGCCAAAAATAAAAACCAAACCAAAACAAAAAAAAAAACAAATAGGCCGGGCGTGGTGGCTCAAGCCTGTAATCCCAGCACTTTGGGAGGCCGAGACGGGCAGATCACGAGGTCAGGAGATCGAGACCATCCTGGCTAACACGGTGAAACCCCGTCTCTACTAAAAAATACAAAAAACTAGCCGGGCGAGGTGGCGGGTGCCTATAGTCCCAGATACTCGGGAGGTTGAGGCAGGAGAATGGCGTAAACCCGGGAGGCGGAGCTTGCAGTGAGCTGAGATCGCGCCACTGCACTCCAGCCCGGGCAACAGAGCGAGACTCTGTCTCAAAAAAAAATAATAATAAAATAAATAAAGCCATGCCAATCTCATCTTGTTTTCTGTGCAAGTTAGGTTTTGTCACGAAAGGGTGTAACGCAACTAAGTCACAGTCCGCTTAGAAGCATTTGCGGTGGACGATGGAGGGGCCAGACTCGTCATACTCCTGCTTGCTGATCCACATCTACTGGAAGGTGGACAGCGAGGCCAGGATGGAGCCGCGGATCCACACAGAATACTTGCACTCAGGAGGAGCAATAATCTTGATCTTCATCGTGCTGGGTGCCAGGGCAGTAATCTTCTGCATCAGGTTGGCAATGCCAGGGTGCATGGTGGTGCCACCAGACAGCACTTTGTTGGTGTACAGGTCTTTATGGATGTCCACTTCACACTTCATGATGGAGTTGAAGATAGTTTCGTGGATGCCACAGGACTCCATGCCCAGGAAGGAAGGCTGGAAGAGAGCCTCAGGGCAGCGGAACCGCTCGTTGCCAATGGTGATGACCTGGCCATCGGGCAGCTCATAGCTCTTCTCCAGGGAGGAGCTGGAAGCCACCGTGGCCATCTCCTGCTCGAAGTCCAGGGCAACGTAGCACAGATTCTCCTTGATATCACGCATGATTTCCTGCTCGGCCGTGGTGGTGAAGCTGTAGCCGCGCTCAGTGAGGATCTTCATGAGGTAGTCAGTCAGGTCCCTGCTAGCCAGGTCCAGACGCAGGATGGCGTGGGGGAGGGCATACCCCTCATAGATGGGCACAGTGTGGGTGACCCCGTCACCGGAGTCCATCACGATGCCAGTGGTATGGCCAGAGGCGTACAGGGACAGCACAGCCTGGATGGCCACGTACATGGCTGGGGTGTTGAAGGTCTCAGACATGATCTGGGTCATCTTCTTGCGGTTGGCCTTGGGGTTCAGGGGGGCCTCAGTCAGCAGCATGGGGTGCTCCTCAGGAGCCACATGCAGCTCATTGTAGAAGGTGTGGTGCCAGATCTTCTCCATGTTGTCCCAGTTGGTGACGATGCTGTCTGTGCTCGATGGGGTACTTCAGGGTGAGGCTGCCTCTCTTGCTCTGGGCCTCGTCGCCCAACATATGAATCCTTCTGACCCATGCCCACCATCATGCCCTGGTGCCTGGGGTGCCCCATGATGGAGGGAAAGATGGCCCGGGGGGCATCGTCGCCCGCGAAGCCGGCCTTACACATGCTGGAGCCGTTGTCGACAACGAGCGTGGCGATATCATCTTCCATGGTGAGCTGGCGGCGGGTGTGGATGGGCGGCGGAGCGGCGAAGGCGAGGCTCTGTGTTCGCAGTGGGGACGCGGTCTCGGCAGTCTATTTATTTTTTATTTATTTTTTTGAGACAGAGTCTCACTCTCTCGCTCAGGCTGGAGTATGGTGGTACAATCTCGGCTCACTACAACCTCTGTCTTCCGGGTTCAAGTGATTCTCTTGCCTCAGCCTCCGCCAGTTGCTGGGATTACAGGCGTGCACCACCATGCCCAGCTAACTTTTTGTATTTTTAGTAGAGACGGAGTTTCCCTATGTTGGCCAAGCTGGTCTTGAACTCCTGACCTCAAATGATCCACCCGCCTCAGCCTCCCAAAGTGCTGGGATTACGGAAGTGAGCCACTCCTCCCAGGCTTCTATAGTTTATTTAACCAGTTATCAACTGATGACTGTTTAAGCTGTTTCCAATTATTTTCTAACTCAAACATTATGCCGTGAATATTTTTGATATTGTGTCACATAGTGCTAGTTTATTTGTACAATAAATTCCAAGTTTAGCTACCTTTATTTTATATAGGCTGAATTTTTCTTCAGAGCATTTATATTAGTTTCCAATCCTATATGTTTATTGTCTTTTAATCTCTGTCTCCCCCATCTAAGTTATAAACTCTACCAAAGTAATGCCCAGCATGCAGCAGGTGCTCAAAAATACTTGTTGAATGGATGAATGAATAAGAAGATAAGGATGATAGCCAGGAGGGAAGTAGGGTTGCTTCAATTTTGAAAAGAATGGAGTTCATTGAGGTTGCTCATGCTTGAGGCAAGAGAACCACTAGAGGGCAGGAGTTCAAGACCAGCCTAGACAACATAGTGAGACCTCATCTCTACAAAAAAAAAAAAAACATAAAAAAATAGCTGGGTGTAGTGGCACACATGTGTAGACCCAGATATTTGGGAGGCTAAGGTGCGAGGACTGTTTGAACCTAGGAGTTTGAGGCTGCAGTGAGCTGTGATTGCACCACTACACTTCGGTGTGGGTGACAGGATGAGACTGTTTTTTTTTTTTTTTTTTTTTTTTTGAGACGGAGTCTTGCTCTGCCACCCAGGCTGGAGTGCAGTGGCCGGATCTCAGCTCACTGCAAGCTCCGCCTCCCAGGTTTATGCCATTCTCCTGCCTCAGCCTCCCGAGTAGCTGGGACTACAGGCGCCCGCCTCGTTGCCCGGCTAGTTTTTTGTATTTTTAAGTAGAGACAGGGTTTCACCGTATTAGCCAGGATGG
This sequence comes from Rhinopithecus bieti, assembly GCF_001698545.2. Lineage (NCBI taxonomy): Eukaryota > Metazoa > Chordata > Mammalia > Primates > Cercopithecidae > Rhinopithecus > Rhinopithecus bieti. The sequence continues at coordinate 3,194,541 of NW_016807982.1, read as the reverse complement.
TCTCGATCTCCTGACCTCGTGATCCACCGTCTCGGCCTCCCAAAGTGCTGGGATTACAGGCTTGAGCCACCGCGCCCAGCCGAGACCCTGTCTTAAAGAAAAAAAAGAGGCTGGGTGCAGTGGCTCACACCTATAATCCTAGCACTGTGGGAGGCTGAGGCGGGTGGATCATGAGTTCAGGAGTTTAAGACCAGCCTGGCCAATATGGTGAAACCCCATCTCTACTAAAAATATAAAAATTAGGCAGGCGTGGTGGCGCACACCTGTAGTCCCAGCTGCTTGGGAGGCTGAGGCAGAAGAATCGCTTGAACCTGGGTAGCAGAGGTTGCAGTAAGCCAAGATTGTGCCACTGCACTCCAGCCTGCGTAACAGAGTGAGACTCCGTCTCAAAAAAAAAAAAAAAGAAGATTTGAGGGTGGCTACTGTGGGAAATGAAATAAATAATGAAGGTAGAAACTCGCAGAATAGCCAGGAAGCCCACTGCTGATAAGAATGGAGACCATTAGGGTGAGATCAGTCTGTGAGGTTGGATTATCTTTTTTCCCAGCTCTCAGAACAGATTCATCCATGATTGCCATTTTCCCAGATAGCTAGGGCAAAGGAATGGAGAATATCAGTACTGGAGAGGTTGAAGTGATGGACTCTAGAATTGGCGCTGCATAAGGACAGATATGAAGATGAATCTGAAACATATCTTCTTTCTCTTCCTGAATAATCTCATCTATGCCCATAGTTTTAGTTTCCTGTGGGAAGAAAGAGAGAGCAAAGTTCTTCTTTAAAAGAACTTTGAAAAGAGTTCTTTTCACTGGTCTGGTTTGAGCACATAGATCCTGGTCTGGAGACTGATAAGAGATGAGTCTGGAGACAGAGTCAGGCCATGCCACACAGAATTTTGGAGGCCACTGTGTGAGGTTCAGGAAGGTCTCCTAAGTACCGTATAATCAAGGTCTGCTCTGTTAAGTGGTTTTACTTTTATTTCTTGTAACAGGAAGGTAAAGAATTAGGGTGTTTTAATTGTCACTGAAAGGCAGCAGGGAAGCAGCCTGGGCCGGAAATGTGGATCCACATTTGAGAGCAGTGGAAGTTTACATAGAATTAGAAGCCATCATATGGTTGAAGTTATACAGGGGAAAAAAAAACTATAGTTCACTGTGCTGAATCACTTTTATTTTTTAAAAACAGATAAAGCTTACAATCACTTTTAATTCTTAGCATGTTCTTTCTAAGCCTCTGGGCCTTTGTTTGAGTATTCTAGTTTCTACCTCCTACCTGTTTTGATTTATTTTCCTCTCAAAATTTCACGTTCCCAAGGACACCAGATTTGCCTGGTTTATACCTATCTGTTAAATGGAGATAATTTTAGGGCATTCGGATGGGCTATACCAAATATGCCACGTAATTCATTTTAAGTAAGAAATAGCCCCATAACTCATCATCCTCTGACAGTAGTCAAACTGTAAGGAGAATTTGAGCAAGCAAGACTTTTTTTTTTTTTTTTTTTTTTTTTTTTTTGAGACAGAGTCTTGCTCTGTCACCCGGGCTGGAGTGCAATGGCACAATCACGGTTCACTGCAACCTCCACCGCCTGGGTTCAAGCAATTCTGCTGCCTCAGCCTCCTGAGTAGCTGGGATTACAGGTGCCCACCACCATGCCCGGCTAATTTTTGTATTTTTAGTACAGACAAGGTTTCACCATGTTGGCCAGGCTGATCTCAAACTCCTAACCTCAAGTAATCTGCCCACCTCGGCCTCCCAAAGTGCTGGGATTACAGGTGTGAGCCACTGCCCGGCCAATTTTTTAACTTTTATTTTAGGTTCGGGGCACATCTGAAGGTTTGTTATATAAGTAAACTCATGTCACAGGGGTTTGTTATACAGATTATTTCATCACCTAGGTATTTATTTATTTTTTTTTTTGAGACGGAGTCTGTCTCTGTCGCCCAGGCTGGAGTGCAGTGGCCGGATCTCAGCTCACTGCAAGCTCCACCTACCGGGTTTACGCCATTCTCCTGCCTCAGCCTCCTGAGTAGCTGGGACTACAGGCGCCCGCCACGTCGCCCGGCTAGTTTTTTGTATTTTTTAGTAGAGACGGGGTTTCACCGTATTAGCCAGGATGGTCTCGATCTCCTGACCTCGTGATCCGCCCGTCTCGGCCTCCCAAAGTGCTGGGATTACAGGCTTGAGCCACCGCGCCCGGCCTGAAATCTTTGTTTCTATGTTCCTAGGATGGTATTGCCTAGGTTGTCATTGTCTTCCAAGGTTTTTATAGTTTTGGGTTTTACTTTTAGGTCTTCAGTCCATCTTGATTTGATTTTTGCATATGGTATAAGGAAGGGGTCCAGCTTTAATCTTTTGCATATGGCTAGCCAGTTATCCCAGCACCATTTATTGAATAAACTGTCTTTTCCTCATTGCTTGTTTTTGTCAGCTTTGTCAAAACTCAGATGTTCGTAGGTGTGTGGCTTTGTTTCTGGCCTCTCTATTTTGTTCCATTGGTCTATGTGCCAATTTTTGTACCATTACCATGCTATTTTGGTTGCTGTAGCCCTGTAGTATAGTTAGAAGTCGGGTAACCTGGTACCACCAGCACTGGTCTTTTGGCTTAGCATTGTCTGGGCTATTTGGGCTGTTTTTTGGTTCCATAATGAATTTTCAAATAGTTTTTTTTTTTTTTTTTCTAGTTCTGTGAAGAATGTCATTGGTAGTTTGATAGGAATGGCATTGAGTCTGTAAATTGATTTGGGTAGTATGACCATTTTAATGATATTGATTCTTCCTATTCATGAGCATGGCATGTTTTTCCATTTATTTCTGTCTTCTTTGATTTTTTTCAGCAGTGTTTTATAATTCTCATTGTAGAGCTCTTTCCCCTCTCTCTCTGGAATACATGTATTCCTAGGTATTTTATTCTTTTTGTGGCAATTGCAAATGGGATTGCCTTTCTGATTTGGCTCTTGGCTTGGGTGTTGTTGGTGTGTAGGAATGCTAGTGATTTTTGCACACTGATTTTGTCTCCTGAAACTTTGCTGAAGTTGTTTATCAGTTGAAGGAGCTTTTGGACCGAGACTATGGAGTTTTCTAGATATAGAATCATGTTGAATGCAAACAGGAATAGTTGGACTTCCTCTCCTCCTATTTGGATGCCCTTTCTTTCTCTTGCCTGATTGCTATGGCTAGGATTTCTAATACTGTGTTGAATAAGATTGGTAAAAGAGGGAATCCTGGTCTTGTGCTGGTTTTCAAAGGGAATACTTCCAGCTTTTGCCCATTCAGTATGATGTTTTTTTTTTTGTTTTGTTTTGTTTTTGCCGTTTCTTTATGCAGTTTAATAGAAAAACAACAAAACACAACACGCACAAAGAAAACACATAGAAAATAATAGCAAACACAACACAGGCTTGGGGAGATGGCAGGCGAGCCTGAGCTGGGTGCTACTTGGTGCTGCTCTTTGGAAGAGGTCGGTAGACCCCGACCACCACAGTGTGGTTCCTCTCATAGGGCTCCAGGGTCAGCTGCTCTTCGGGCTTCAAGTTCTCCTGCTGCAACTTCCTCACCTCAGAAGCAAACACAGCCTCGGCAGATGCGGTGGAGTCGATGCAGTTGGCCTTGATGGAGATCAGTATGATGTTTGTTGGTTGTGGGTTTGTCATAAATGGTTCTTATTACTTTGAGTTATGTCCCTTCAATATCTAGTTTATTGAGAGTTTTTAACATGAAGGGATGTTGAATTTTATAGAAAGCCTTTTCTGTACCTATTGAGATAATCATGTGGTTTTTGTCTTTAGTTCTTTTTATGTGATGAATCACATTTATTGATTTGTGTATGTGACCCAAACTTGCTTCCTGGGGATGAAGCCCACTTGATTGTGGTGGGTTAGCTTTTTGATGTGCTGCTGGATTCAGTTTGCAAGTATTTTGTTGAGGATTTTTGCATTGATATTCACCAAGGATATTGGCCTGAGGTTTTCTTTCTTAGTTGTGTCTTTGCCCAGTTTTGGTATCAGGATGATGCTGGCCTCATAGATTGAGCTGGGGAGAAGTTCCTCCTCTTCAATTTTTTGGAATAGTTTTAGTAGGAAGGTACCAGCTCTTCTTTGTACGTCTCGTAGAATTCAGCTGTGAATCCATCTGGTCTTGGGCTTTTTTTGGTTGGTAGGCTATTTATTACTGATTCAGTTTTAGAGCTCATTATTGGTCTGTTCAGCGAATCAGTTTCTTCTTGGTTCAATCTTGGGAGGGTGTATGTGTCCAGGAATTTATCCATCTCTTCCAGGTTTTCTAGTTTGTATGCATAGAAGTGTTTATAGTAGCTTCTGATGGTTATTTTTATTTCTGTGGGGTCAGTGATAACATCCTCTTCATCATTTCTAATTGTGTTTATTTGGATATCCTCTCTTTTTCTTCTTTATTAGTTAGTGGCCTATCTTATTAAATTTTTCAAAAAACCAACTCCTGGATTTGTTCATCTTTTGAATGCTTTTTTTGTGTCTTGGTTTCCTTCAATTCAGCTCCAATTTTGGTTATTTCTTGTCTTCTACTAGGTTTGTCTTCTACTAGATTTGTTCTTGCTTCTCTTCAGTTGTGATGTTAGGTTATTAATTTGAGATCTTTCTAACCTCTTGATGTGGGTATTTAGTGCTATGAACTTCCCTTTTAACACTGCCTTAACTGTGTCCCAAAGATTCTGGTATGTTGTATCTTTGTTCTCATTAGTTTCAAATAACTTCTTGATTTCTGCCTTAATTTCATTATTTACCCAAAAGTCATTCAGGAGCATGTTGTTTAATTTTCATGTAATTGCATGGTTTTGAGTGATTTTCTTAGTTTTGACTTCTGTTTTCATTGTGTTGTGGTCTAAGGGTGTTTTCATTGTGTTGTGGTCTAAGAGTGTGTTTGGTATAATTTTGGTTCTTTCCTTTTTTTTTTTCTTTTTTTTTTTTTTGGAGACGGAGTTTCACTCTTTTTGCCCAGGCTGGAGTGCAGTGGCACAATCTCGGCTCACTGCAACCTCTGCCTCCCAGGTTCAAGGAATTCTCCTGTCTCAGCCTCCTGAGCAGCTGGGCTTACAGGTGTGTGCCACCATGCCCGGCTAATTTTGTATTTTTAATAGAGATGGGGTTTCACCATGTTAGCCAGGCTGGCCTTGAACTCCTGACCTCAGGTGATCTGCCTTCCTTGGCCTCCCAAAATGTTGGGATTGCAGGTGTGAGCCACCACACCTGGCCTTAATTTTGGTTCTTTTGCATTTGCTGAGGATTGTTTTATGTCCAATTATGTGGTCAATTTTAGAGTATGCCATGTGTCTATGAGAGGAATGCATATTCTCTTGTTTTTAGTTGAAGAGTTCTGTAGAGGTCTGTCAGATCCCTGTGATCCAATGTTGAGATCAGGTCCTGAATATCTTTATTAATTTTCTGCCTCAATGATCTGTCTAATACTATCAGTGGAGTGTTTAAGTCTCCCACTATTATTGTGTGGGAGTCTACGTTTCTTTGTAGGTTGCTAAGAACTTGCTTTATGAATCTGGGTGCTCCTGTGTTGGGTCCATATATATTTAGGATGGTTAGGTTTTCTTGTTGAATTGAACCCTTTACCATTTTGTAATGCCTTTCTTTGTCTTTTTTGATCTTTGTTGGTTTAAAATCTCTTTTGTCTGAAATTAGGATTGCAACTCCTACTTTTTTTGGTTTTCCATTTGCTTGGTAGACTTTCCTCCATCCCTTTATTTTGAGCCAATGAATGTCATGTGTCCCTCATCCTTACCAGTGAGAAGAGAGAAAACAGAATGCCACTGGGTCTTGCTTTTTTATCCAGGTTGCCACTTTGTGCCTTTTAAGTGGGGGCATTTAGCCCATTTTGTAAGTGTTTTTTTTTTTTTTTGAGACGGAGTCTTGCTCTGTTGCCCAGGCTGGAGTGCAGTGGCCGGATCTCAGCTCACTGCAAGCTCCGCCTCTCGGGTTCACGCCATTCTCCTGCCTCAGCCTCCCGAGTAGCTGGGACTACAGGCGCCCGCCACCACGCCTGGCTAATTTTTTGTATTTTTTAGTAGAGACGGGGTTTCACCTTGTTAGCCAGGATGGTCTCGATCTCCTGACCTCGTGATCCGCCCGTCTCGGCCTCCCGAAGTGCTGGGATTACAGGCTTGAGCCACCGCGCCCGGCCTGTAAGTGTTTTTTATCCCTAGCATCGATCATACTTTCTAACATGGTAAATGTTTGTTGATTTCGTATATGTTTACTTTCATCTCTTGCCCATTTATAGACATTTTGGTTGTTAACCCGACTATGTGTGCACTTTTATATTTAGCTTTTTACTCTTAGGGTTACATTGTAAACAATTTTCCATCTTGCCACCTGGTCTTTATAATGATCTTTTAATGATAGTTGTTAAGTTGCTATGCCATAATTCACTTAACCATTACCCCAGGAAGAACTAATAGAATAGAATATACAAAGGTAGAATGGCCTGCCTTGTTAATGAATTCTCAACTACAGGAAGTAATTTAAAAGACTGGAAAATACTTTGAATTGTTTTAGAGGGCATTTTAGCTCCAGATGGGAATTGAACTAAATATATTTTAAAAATCTTTCTTTCCCTGAAATTTGGGAATTCTCCTATGTTTTGTGGCCTCTGTAAGTGAATGTGAACCCTGTGTGTTTGAGTATATAAATTTCAAAATGTTAAAGACATCACTCTCACAAATATAAAGGAAATGTTTGTCCGAGATTTAACTCATGAATGAGGGAATCAGTGGGCAGTAAAACTACTTTTGAGAAACACAAATTTTTGTTGTCAGTCAGGAAAATAATGATGAAATAAGTTTGTAAATTAGATGTGAAATATTAATATCTTACAGAACACTGAAACTAAAACATTGGAAGTTATGTATATTATTTTTGTTTTGTTTTATTTTTTTGAGACAGGATCTTACTGTCTCCCAGGCTGGAGTGTGATGGCATCATCATAGCTTAACGCAGCCAGTATCTCCCAAGCTCGAGCAATCCTACTGCCTCAGTCTCCTGAGTAGCTGGGACTGCAAGTGCACACCACCACACCTGGCTGATTTTTTTAAGTTTTTGGTAAAGACGAGGTCTTGCTGTGTTGCCCAGGCTGGTCTCAAACTTCTGAGCTCAAACAATTCTCTTGTCTCAGCTTTCCAAAGTGTATGGGAGTGAGCCATCATGTGCAGCCAGAGGTTATATTTTATACAGGACAGAAAAAAATATATATATGTATATGATATATAGATATGATATATATAAATCAAAATCATTTATAACTTATCAATATTCTATAAGTTAACATCTAAATTTAGGCTCTACTCAGTAGTAAATAGTGAATGAAACAAAGGTACATTCTCTTAGACTAGAGGTTGGCAAGCTTTTTCTTAAAGGGCCAGATAGTAAATATTTTAGGCTTTGTGAGCTGTAAGTTGTATTACAACTACTTAACTCTGCCATGGTAGAGCAAAGGCAACTATAGATAACACATACATAAATGAGTTCCAATAAAAAATTTATTTACAAAAACAGGCAGCAGTCTAAATTGGTCCCTGGGCTATACTGTATGTCCCCTGGTTTATTGAATCTGTAGTAATATCCCTTCTTTCATTTTTTTTTTTTTTTTTTTTTTGAGATGGAGTCTCATCCTGTTACCCAGACTGGAGTACAGTGGTGTGATCTCGGCTCACTGCAACTTCCGCCTCCTGGGTTCAAGCGATTCTCCTGCCTCAGCTTCCCAGGTAGCTGCAATTATAGGCACACGCCACCATGCCCAGTTAATTTTTGTATTTTTAGTAGAGGTTGGGGTCTCACCATGTTGGCCAGGCTCGTCTTGAACTCCTAACCTCAAGTGATCTGCCTGCCTTGGCCTCCCAAAGGCTGGGATGACAGGTATGAGCCACTGTGCCTGGCCCCTTCTTTCATTCTTGATTCTGGTAACTTGACTGCTCCCTTTTTTTTTCCTGTGGTCAGTCGGACTAGAGCTTTATCAGCTTTACTGATCTTTTGACCAACCAGATTTTTGTTTCATTGATTTTTCTCTATTGTTTTTTGTTTGATTACTCTTATCTTTATCATTTCTTTCCTTTACTTACTTTGGGGTTTACTTTACTCTTTTTTTTTTCCAGATTTTATGATGGAAGGAAAGATCATTGATTTTTTTTTTTAGTCAAAGTTTGTCTTTTATTTTTCCAGATCTTTTTATTTTATTTTATTTATTTTTTCGAGACAGAGTCTTGCTCTATTGCCCAGGCTGGAGTGCAGTGGCATGATCTTGGCTCACTGCAACCTCCCCCTCCCGTTTCCAGCAATTCTCCTGCCTCAACCTCCTGAGTAGCTGGGATTACAGATGTGCACCACCACATCTGGCTAATTTTTGTATTTTTAGTAGAGACGGAGTTTTACCATGCTGGACAGGCTGGTCTCGAACTCCTGACCTCAAGTGATCCATCCGCCTCAGCCTCCCAAAGTGCTGGGATTACAGGCATGAGCCACCACACCTGGCTTAGATCTTTTTGAATCCAGGTAATATATGTGGACAAACAAAAATAGCTTCTTTTTTTTTTTGAGATGGAGTCTCGCTCTGTCGCCCAGGCTGGAGTGCAGTGGCCAGATCTCAGCTCACTGCAAGCTCCGCCTCCTGGGTTCCCGCCATTCTCCTGCCTCAGCCTCCCGAGTAGCTGGGACTACAGGCGCCCGCCACCGCGCCCAGCTAGTTTTTTGTATTTTTTAGTATAGACGGGGTTTCACCGTGTTAACCAGGATGGTCTCGATCTCCTGACCTCGTGATCCGCCTGTCTCGGCCTCCCAAAGTGCTGGGATTACAGGCTTGAGCCACTGCGCCCGGCCAGCTTCATTGTTAAAAATATAAATAAGAACATAATATATAGATTTTCTGCAACTTGCGTTTTCACTTAAGTCGTCAAGGGGATATTTCTATGACTGTATATAAAATTCTATGCCATTTCTTGGCCGGGCGCGGTGGCTCAAGCCTGTAATCCCAGCACTTTGGGAGGCCGAGACGGGCGGATCACGAGGTCAGGAGATCGAGACCATCCTGGCTAACATGGTGAAACCCCGTCTCTACTAAAAAATACAAAAAACTAGCCGGGCGAAGTGGTGGGCGCCTGTAGTCCCAGCTACTCAGGAGGCTGAGGCAGGAGAATGGCGTAAACCCAGGAGGCGGAGCTTGCAGTGAGCTGAGATCCGGCCACTGTACTCCAGCCTGGGCGACAGAGCGAGACTCCGTCTCAAAAAAAAAAAAAAAAAATTCTATGCCATTTCTTTCAAATGGTACATAGTATTCTATAGTAACTGTTTCCATATTGACAGACATTTAGATTCTTCAGCTATTTCACTAATACAAACCATATTATGGTGAACATTCTTACAAGTGAGAAGGTTTCTAGATAGAGGTGCACTTATTAAACATCTCCTCTTTGATGGTCAAAAGAAATAAACTACTTTTGCATGTTTACCACACTAACTACATTTCATGACTCTTTCTTTTAAAATTTTAATTTTATTAATTTTATCTTTTATAGAGATGGGGTCTCACTGTGTTGCCCAGTCTGGTCTTGAACTCCTGGGCTCAAGTGGTCCTCCCACCTCATCTTACCAAAGTGCTGGTATTGTAGGCATGAGCCACCATGCCCAGCTTGATGACTTTGTTATAAATTTTCTTTTGTTGTTTAAGGGCTGAACTTTGGGGAAAAGCTTCCCACATTCCTTACATTCATAAGATGGATTTTCTGATTTTCAGCAAGGCCTTGGCTGTACCTGAAAGCTTTCCCACATTTCTTATAGTGAAAGGTTTTTTGTTTTTTTGTTTTTTCCCCCCAGTATGAATTCCTTGATGTCCAGTAAGAGTTGAGCTCTTTGTAAAGGCTTTCCTACAGTCATTGTCCTGATAGGGTTTATTTCCACTATGAGTTTTCTGATGCCCAGCAAATCTTTCTATACCTGAGAAAGATTTCACATTTAATATGGTGATAGAGTTTCTCTCCTGTATGAAATCTTTGATGACTAATAAGAGTCAAACTGTTACTAAAGGCTTTTCTGTATTTATTACACCAATGTACTTTTTCACAAAGATGGTTTTGATGATGCTCCAACACAGTTATCTCTGAAAGCTTTCCCACATTCCTTACATTTAAAAGGCTTTTCTCAGCCAGGCGTGGTGACTCACACCTGTAATCCCAACACTTTGGGAAGCGAAGGTCCGGGGATTGCTTGAGCCTAGGAGTTCAAGAGCAGCCTGGGCAACACAGGGAGACCCCATCTCTGACAAAAAGTTAAAAAAATTAGCTAGACATGGTGATGCTCACGTGTAGTCTTAGCATCTTGGGAGGCTGAGGCAGGAGGATCGCTTGAGCCGGAAGGTCAAGGCTGCACCGAGCTGTGATGTGCCACTGCACTCCAGCCTCGGCAATAGAATGGGACCCTGTCTCTAAATAAATAAATGTATGTTTCTAAAAGGTTTATCTCTACTGTGTTTTCTCTCCTGATGAGTAAGGACTGCCTTCTGAACAAAGTTTCCCACAGTCATGTTTGTAGAATTCCTGACTGTATGAATTCTCTGATGACTTGAAAGGACAGTTTTGGCCACGCGCGGTAGCTCATGCCTTGCTCTGCAGTGACAGAGACTCCCTTTCAAAAAAAAAAAGCCGGGCACGGTGGCTAATGCCTGTAATCCCAGTACTTTGGGAGGCTGAGGCAGGCGGATCACGAGGTCAGGAGATCGAGACCATCCTGGCTAACACGGTGAAACCCCATCTCTACTAAAAATACAAAAAATTAGCCGGGCGTGGTGGTGCACGCCTGTAGTCCCAGCTACTCGGAGGCTGAGGCAGGAGAATGGCGTGAACCCGGGAGGCGGAGCTTGCAGTGAGCCGAGATCATGCCACTGCACTCCAGCCTGGGCAACAAAGCGAGACTCCGTCTCAAAAAAAAAAAAAGAAAGGACAGTTTTTTCTGAAAGCTTTTTCACGTTTATTGTATTTATGGTATTTCTCTCTAGAATAAATTCTCTGATGATTAGTAAATGTTGAGTGCTTGAGGAATTTGCCACATTCAATACATGTATAAAGTTGCTCACCTATGTGAGTTTATGATGATTTGAAAGGGGTGATAGTAGGATAGTCTGCTCGTAAAGACTATTCCACGTTCTTTATATTTATGTGGTTTCTCACTAGTGTGATTGCTCTGGTGGCTAAAAAGAGGAAGAGTTGTATTCAAATTGTACTTTCCCACATTCTTTGCATTTATAGCACTGCATCTCTGTGGAGCCTCCTCCCTCTCAATCCAGGCCTCTTTCTATCATGATGCTTTTTGTTTGCTCTTGCAGAACTTCAGAGTATTTTGCTTTAGAGTTAAGATCTTTGTTTCAAACCAGTTCTCCTGGACTGCAGAGGTACCTGATGCAATTCTGACGCCTCCATCCAGACTCTGCTTCTTGCTGCAGTTGGATGATTAGTTTTGGTTTGAAAGAGAGAAGCCCACAGACATAAGATTCCCATAGTTTCCAGCATCACATGGCTGTACACATCCTGTTAAGTGTATTAGGGTATCTCCGTTCAACCTGGGTACAGGCCACAGCCACGTCCCCAAATGTCAGTGGTCCCTGGATCTGGGCCATCTGTCTCCTGAACTGTCTCCCAGATAAGAGCAGAGAACCCTGTGTATGCTAATAGTTCTGGAGGCTAGAAATCCAAAATCAAGGTGTTAGAAGGGTTGATATCTTTGGAGACTGGAGGTAGAATTCCTTCCTTGCTTCCCCCTAGCTTCTAGTGGTCTCTGTCAATCCTTGGCTTTCCTTGGCTTGCAGCTGTATTATTCCAGTCTCTGCCTCTGTCATCATATGTCATTTTCTCCATGTGTCTCTCTAAATCATTGATTTTATAGACTTTTCTTCTATGAAATAAGCATTTAAAATTATGAATGTCCCTCTAGACATTGCTTTAACTGCATCTCACAAATTTTTATATATTATGTTATTTTCATTCAGTTCAAAATATTTTCTAATTTCTCTTATGCAGTTTCAACCTATACCTTGGTAAATCAGTGTTCAGCCAAAACTGAAGGTGACTACTCTTCAGATTTCTGGAGCTCTTTCACTGTGTAGCTTCCTCCTTTCTGGTACTTTGTTAAAACATTCTAGCTACCAGTCACCCTGAACTCTGTCCACCCAATTTAGCAGCTGTCCTGTTATGCTTGCCTTCTCCTCACCTGTGCCACAGTCTGGAGCATGCCTCCAGAAGAAAGCCAAGGGATTCATAGAGCTCACCTGGTTTGTTTCCTTTCTCTCAGGGATCACAGTCCTGCACTGTATGTTGTCCAGTGTCTAAAAACAGTAGCTTTATATATTTTGTCTAGTTTTCTAGTTACTCATGGTGGGAAGGCAAGCCCCATAGCAATTCCTTCTTCAAGAGCAGAAGTGGAAGTTGCATTGCATTTTTAAAAATTAAATAATACATCAACTTACAAAAAAGTACCGATGATTTTCATCTGTGTTGACCTCTTAAGTATGAGAAAATTATTATGAGAAGAATGAGGGAAAGTTTATATAAAGGTAAAAATAGTGGTTACTGATATAACAATTTGATTTCAACAAAGTCTATTCACTCAGTTGGCTATTACCAAGATTCTTACTATTGGTGCCTGTGTGGAAAGGTGAATAAAAATGAGGGGGTATTTCTGTATCTCTTGGTAGCTTAATTTTTTTTTTATAGTTGCTATTTATTCATCTTTTTTAAAGGAAGTTCTGTTTTCTGTGGCCTTCTAAATTGCCTGGTCTGGTGGTAGGTTGGTGCCAGTGCTGGCTTCCATAGTGCTCCTGACTCAATAGTCTAGAAGCTTGTCTTTATCTTCCTTTTCTCTTTCAGTTGATTAGTTTCCACATTTAGTCTGTTGGATATTTAGTAAGTGTTCTGTGGGCGTCAGATTGGCTTTGGCTGATTGTCAGTTGCTTTCGTTAGAGCTCTTTTCAGTTGTGTGTACATGCAGGCATGATTATCCATATCTTCAGTGTTTTGATTCTATTGCATATTTTTTCTATGTAATTTTAACATATATTTTATGTTATAACCCCAGGGCCAGGACTAGGGTAAGGAGAGACGTGCCCAGAGCACAGAATTTAAAGAGACACTCACTATGAAGGTCCTGTGAGCCAACCCTGCACTGGAATGACTCTGAAAGTGAGCACCTCCTTAAATGTTGTGCCTGAGGCACCTCTCTTGCCTCACCCTGGCTCTGTTTGTATATAATCCTGACAATAACTGGTAATAGACACCTATAGAGCCAGTACTTTAAAATGAACTCAGATAATCACTTTCATTTAGAACAAGTTTTAACTTCATCTAAGAAAACAGAGGTGAGATACTATTTCAGAAAAATCAATGCCATACCTGAAATAATTAAAACAGTCCAAAGTTTATCCATAAGCAGCATTAGTCAGAATTTTGGACTGTATTATCTAGGTTACCCATAGCATGTCACTGTTGTACTTATGTTCCATTATTTCTTATCATGGCATGACTTGTCATTAGGAAGTTCTTTCTAGCAGAATTGCTCTCGTGTTTAAAATTTTTGGTAATCTTGACTACTACTCTGGCTGATACTATGATATGCAAAACCATTTGACTTTGGCAAATGATTGGTTAAAGAATGAATGTGCCTATAACCTGCATGAGGTTCGGAGTACTCAGTCTGTGTTGCTGGCAGTTTGCTGGGGAAAATATTCCACTTGTTCAGCTACCTGTTCTTCTGGTCCCACAGTTCTCACATTGTCCCTGAGAAATACCTTGGAGGTCAGTGGGAGGTCATCAGGTATTGGGACTCTGCCCCTTTCCTCCCAACTTGCCACCTCCCTGCATATGCTTCCACCAGAATACCTCTTTTTTTTTTTTTTTTCCTGTTTATGAACTGAAATTCTGTGTAAAGGGTCTCCATGGCAGGAACTCACTGAGAAAGAGAACCATTAATGAATGTGGAGCAGTATTTCTAGAACCTAAAATATCCGAAGACAAAAAACACTCTCTTCCACTTCCTTTGTTCCACTCACTAGATGGCTTTCTCACCCTCTTAAAAACTTGTCTTCGAAATAGCCTCAAATGTTGGTACTCAGGGCTCTTTATGGAGCACTAGTCTCTGTTTTTATTTCATCTGAAAATGTTTTCATTCTTTGTTTTTAGATGCCAGTGAGAGCAGGTGCCAGCAGGGGAAGACACAATTTGGAGTTGGCCTGAGATCTGGGGGAGAAAATCACCTCTGGCTTCTTGAAGGAACCCCCTCTCTCCAGTCATGTTGGGCTGCCTGCTGCCAGGACTCTGCCTGCCATGTCTTTTGGTGGCTAGAAGGGATGTGCATTCAGGCAGACTGCAGCAGGCCCCAGAGCTGCCGGGCTTTTAGGACGCACTCCTCCAATTCCATGCTGGTGTTTTTAAAAAAATTCCACACTGCAGATGATTTGGGCTTTCTACCTGAAGATGATGTACCACATCTTCTGGGGCTAGGTTGGAACTGGGCATCTTGGAGGCACAGCCCACCCAGAGCTGCACTCAGACCTGCTGTATCTTCCAGTGACCAGCAGAGCTTAATCAGGAAGCTTCAGAAGAGAGGTAGTCCCAGTGAAGTAGTTACACCTATAGTGACACAGCATTCTAAAGTGAATGACTCCAACGAATTAGGTGGTCTGACTACCAGTGGCTCTGCAGAGGTAAGCATGCTATGAATAAGGAGCAGAGAAATGGTTAAATCTGCTCTTATATTTGGTATACATGAACAATGAAGCTGATGCTTGCGGGCAGTGCTCATAGGCTGAGGAGTGTATATATAAAGCTGCTTGGTGTCAGCTTCGTTGGTGCTGCCCAGATGTACAAAGGGTAATTTGACCCTAGAGATGTTCATTCTATGTAGGTCTGACCATTGTTTTGGTAAATGCAGAAAGCTGCTCATTATCTAGTCTAAGCTGGTTCTTGGCTACAGGTAAGTACAGTTGTGTGGCTGTTAGTATCCACCAACCATTCTGCAGTGTTTTCTGCCAGATCGCAAAACAGTTGATTGATGTGGTTACAGTCAAGTTCTCCTCCTCCATCTCTCGCCTGTAAACACATTCTTTATGAGATAGTATTTATTCCAGTCAGAATTAACCATGCCTGGTACCACAGATGAAGATCTGACCTGCTGGGCTGTGGAGCAGGATGTGGCCATTAGCCAAGAGGTCTCTGAAGTGAATTCTCACCAAGCTGTATATGCCAAGGGAGCTACCACCAGTAGAGTTTATTCTGTTTATTATGTTTCTTTATTGTTGATCTCCTTGGGAAAATGATTAAAAGGAATGACTCATTCTCTGCTCAGTCTTCCTTGATTGCTGTGACTTATTTTCGTGTTTGTTTTGTCCTAGTTGTCTCTATCAAGTTGAAGCCAGGGTGGGCTACCACATGCCAGGCACTCTGTGTACTAATTGTTGCACTGTGTCATTTTGTTTAATTTTCATAGCAATATTTCCAAGTAGGTATTATTAGCCCTGTTTACGTGGTGAGAAAACTGAGGCCCAGAGAAGTTAAACAATTTGCCAGTGATCATGTACCATAGCTAGAATTGGAACCCAGATTTAATAATAAGAAAAAAACTTTTTAGTGAAATATTAGAGAACAATCCTGGATTTAATATGCCCATAAACATTTATGGATACCTACTGTCAATGTCAGGTACTTTTCTAAGCCTTAGAGATACAAAGGTGAATAAGAATGGTTCATGCCCTCAGGGAGTTTATAATCTAGTGGAGACTGATACATGAAGATAGGTATTACAGTGGTGTATAATTATTCCTTTAACATACTTAGGTACACAATACAGTAAGAACACAAAGAAGTGATTCACTTGAGCAGGCAAGTGGTGTGTATGTGCAGATAATACTTCTTAGAGACTTTTAACATTTCTGGAAGGATGTGTAGGATTGTACTGGGGCGGGGTTAATGATGGTAAAAATCCATTCTGGACAGAGCCACAGTGTCTGTAAAGGCTCAGTCATAGTAATTGTGCATTTACTTGCAAGGTACTATACTAAGCTGGGTACTCGGGATATTACAATAAATAAGATGAATATGATTTCTGCCATAACAAGGCTTATAGTCTGGCAAGGAATATTACATTTCTAATAATTAAATAATTATAAGCTTGATACGGGTAACGAGAGGGTAAATACAGAGTGCTGTGAAAGCATCCAACAGGCACCTAAAACAACTAAGGTGTCAGAATAGGCCACTTTAAAGAAAGAAAGTTCAAGCTGAGATTTGAAGTAGGAATTAGGAAAAGAAACAGGGGAGAAGAGTATTTCAGGCAGAGGAAATAACAATTTCAAAATGTGTTAGGTGCCCTAGAGTATGGCAAGCTCAAGAAATTGAGAGAGACTGGCCTTGCTGGGCAAACGGAGAAAGAGAGCTGGTGGTGAAAGAGAAGTCTTGAGAGGTATGCAGAACCTTGAGGCCTTATTAAAATAACTGATTTTTAACTGAAGATCAGTGGGAAGTCATTAGGGAGTTTTAAGTAGGGAATGACATAATCGGATAGTGGCTATGTGGTGAATAGACTGGAAAGGGTGAGAATATACAGTTGACCCTTGAACAGTGTGGAGAACGGGATGTCAACCCCTTGTGCAGTTGAAAATTTGCATAAACTTCTGAATCCCCCAAAATGTAGCTACTGAAAGCCTACTGTTGACTGGAAGCCTTACCAATAAGATAAGCAATCGATTAGCACATATTGTGTATGTCATATGCATTATATACTGTATTGTTAAAGTAAACTAGAGAAAAGATAATGTTATTAAGAAATCGGCTGGTTGCGGTGGCTCATGCCTGTAATCCCAGCACTTTGGGAGGCCAAGGTGGGCAGATCACAAGGTCAGGAGATCAAGACCATCCTGGCTAACACGGTGAAACCTCATCTTTACTAAAAATACAAAAAATTAGCTGGGCATGGTGGCAGGCGCCTGTAGTCCCAGCTACTCAGGAGGCTGAGGCAGGAGAATGGCGTGAACCCAGGAGGCGGAGCTTGCAGTGAGCCAAGATTGCGCCACTGCACTCCAGCCTGGGCAACAGAGTGAGACTCTGTCTCAAAAAAAGAAAAGAAAAGAAAAGAAAATCATAGGGGGCCTGCACGGCAGCTTATGCCTGTAATGTCAACATTGGGGTGGGCTGAGGCAGGTGTATCACTTGAGGTCAGGAGTTCAAGACCAGGCCGGCCAACATGGTGAAACCCCGTCTCTACTAAAAATACAAAAATTAGCCAGGCGAGGTGGTGCACACCTGTAATCTCAGCTACTTGGGAGGCTGAGGCATGAGAATCGCTTGAACCCAGGCGGTGGAGGTTGCAGTGAGCTGGGATTGTACCACTGCACTCCAGCCTGCATGACAGAGCAAGACTCTGTCTCAAATAAAAAAAAAAAAAAAGGAAAAGAAAATCCCAAGGGAATATATATTTAGTATTCATTAAGTGGAAGTGGATCATCTTACAGGCATCCTTGTTGTCTTCACGTTGAGTAGGCTGAGGAAGAGGAGTAGTTGGTCTTGCTGTCTGGGGTGGCAGATTCACAAGAAAATTCACATATAAGTGGACCTGCACAGTGCAAGCCTGTATTATTTAAGGGCCAACTGTATGTGGCCTAATAAAATAGGAGGCTCTTCAGGCAAGAGAACCATTGTACTAAAAAGAGATTAAAGACAGGAAAAGGGATAAATAACGAATAATCCCTTAGAGCTGTGGTTCTCAAACTTTAGCATGCATCAGACTCACTTGGAGGCCTTGTTAAAATAAATTGGTCTTTGTTTCTTGCTCTGAGGAGATGGAAATAAAAAAGATTGCTGGGCCCCAACTCCACAGTTTCTGACTCAGTAGGTCTGGAGTGTGTTCTGAGAATTTTCATTTCCAAAAAGTTCCTGGAGTGTGCCAATGCTGCTGCCCAGGGACCATGCTTTGAGAACCACTGCCTTATAGGGCAGGAGGGTTAGAATACTGAGCACAGAGTACAATATTAGTCTTAATCAGGATACCTCCTTCGCTGTGACAGAGAGAAAGGATTGGGTAGGACACAGCTAGGGTGGGTTTATATACGGGGTAGAAGGAAATTGTTGTAGTTCTCATCTCATTCCTGTTTATTCTTAAGTGTGATAGATCATTTATGAAGAGTAGAAACAGAGGTAGAGGTAGGTGGGATTGGGGTGAGTGGGTCATAGACAGGAAAATCAGAGGTTTAGGGAGTGGGGTAAAGATCTAAAATAGCCATTGTGAAGGATAGAAGATGGCAAACTAGGTAAGGAAATAAAAAGATTGCTGGGTAGCCTTGAAGATGGAGATCATGCATTTATAACTGTGGTACTGATCTTTACAGTTGTGTGATTCTCCTCAGTAGCTCTCAGGAGCTCTGTCAAGAAAAGCTTGGTAATTTGATTCATTCAAGATAGGAACTTTGCTAGGTAGTTTGTACAGAAGGAAAATGAGGTATGGAAATTGAGGCTGTTGTAAAAAGAGTGGATGAGAGATAGTAGGACAAAGTATAGAAAGAGGCAAAAAGATAGGAAGGTGCTACAGAAGTAGACAAGTTTTGCATTTAGAGGTTACCATGATGGGAAGCACATGTAGGAGGAACGGGTAATTGTGAGTGCTGGAAGGATAGGAGGTGGTGGTCAGAGTATGTAATATTTGAATTTAAGATTTTGGAGGTGGAGAAGTTGTGATGGCGGAATCTAGGGTGAGCTGTGGAAGAGGGTTGCTGGGGTAGAGTGGAGAAGAAGTTTATTGGAGGCAAGGAGCTCAAAGAACCAATAAGCTCAAAGAACATGTTAAATGAGTTTCCCCTGTGGACACTGAGGTAGTCTTTAATGATGGTGATGGTGACCATGATGGTGATGATGATAGCAGCATTAACTGTCGTTTACTGAGCATTTACTATATGCCAGATACCATTCAGAACCCTTTATATGTATTAACTTTTTTTTTTTTTTTTTTTTGAGACGGAGTCTCGCTCTGTCGCCCAGGCTGGAGTGCAGTGGCCGGATCTCAGCTCACTGCAAGCTCCGCCTCCCGGGTCTACGCCATTCTCCTGCCTCAGCCTCCCGAGTAGCTGGGACTACAGGCGCCCGCCACCTCGCCTGGCTAGTTTTTTGTATTTTTTAGTAGAGACGGGGTTTCACCGTGTTAGCCAGGATGGTCTCGATCTTCTGACCTCGTGATCCGCCCGCCTCGGCCTCCCAAAGTGCTGGGATTACAGGCTTGAGCCACCGCGCCCGGCCTATGTATTAACTCTTAATCTATACAACAAATGCTGTGAATTACTATTACTGTTACGTTTTGTTTTTTTTTTTCTTTTTTTTTTTGAGACGAAGTCTCACTCTGTTGCCAGGCTGGAGTGCAGTGGCGCGATCTCTGCTCACTGCAACCTCTGCCTCCCAGGTTCAAGTGATTTTACTGCCTCAGCCTCCCGAGTAGCTGGTACCACAGGGGCGTGCCAGCACACCCAGCAATTTTTTTTGTATTTTTAGTAGAGATGGGTTTCACCATGTTGGCCAGGATGGTCTCGATCTCCTGACCTCGTGATCCGCCTGCGTCTGCCTCCCAAAGTGCTGGAATTACAGGCATGAGCCACCACGCCCGCCCGTTCCTGTTTTATAAATGAGGAAATTCAGGAAAAAAAAGTTAAGGAACATGACCAAGGCAACACAGCTAGGTATATGGTAGAACCAAGGCTTGAATCTAGGCAGTCTGATTCTGTTTGGACTCAGTACTTTTTTTTTTTTTTGAGACGGAGTTTTGCTTTTATTGCCCAGGCTGGAGTGCAATGGCGTGATCTTGGCTCACTGCAACCTCTGCCTCCTGGGTTGAAGCGATTCTTCTGTCTCAGCCTCCTGAGTAACTGGTACTACAGGCATGTGCCATCACACCCAGATAATTTTTTGTATTTTTAGTATAGACAGGGTTTCTCCATGTTGGTCAGGCTGGTATTGAACTCCTGACCTCAGGTGATCTGCCTGCCTCGGCTTCGCAAAGTGCTGGGATTGCAGGCGTGAGCCACCACACCTGGCCTGTCACCTTAACTTTCTTACTGTTCAGGTAGGACTTGGGATGAGGAGGACTTTTGAAAGCCAGATGTCAAAGTCATCGGTAAAATAGGAAGAGTGACGAGTTAGTTGGGAGATTCTAGCTGCAATGAGAGTTGAAGTGGCAGCAAGATGGCAAAGGAGAAGAGGATTTTACAGGGAGGTAGAAGAATAATGATTTGCAGAGGACATCGGGAAGGGGCAGCAAAGAAAATAGCTCCAGCATACTATAGGATAATTATGACCAGTGAAATTAGAAATGGACCAGTAAAGTTAGAAATATGGTAGATTTAGATCTGACAGTCTCCTGGAGGATGATGAAAATTCAAACTTGGGTCTTACAGAATTCAGGTGTATGCTAGAAGGAAGATCCTGAGGATGTGTTGGCTATAGAGAGTTCTTTCTTCTAGTTTACCATCAGTGGGCAGTGGCAAGAAATTGCTGCTAGTGAATAGGATTTCAAGACCTTTGTGGTCTAATATGGAGAGTGGGTAGACATGAGGGAAGGAATATTGAATTTGAACTATGAACCCCAGGAGTGGGAGTGTACTTTTGCTGCATGCAGTGTTGCATGGAGGTATTACAAAGTTTGGCATTACGTATTGAGAACTGCAAGTATTGCTAAAAAAAAAAAAAATGGGGCAAAGTGAAATCTTCAGATCCAGATAAGTTATATTTGACCTTATATATCAGGCTTAGGAGCTAGCTTCTTACCCTGAAGGCCATGTATAGCTCTGGAAAGGTGGTAAGATTGCCTTGTGCATTTAGAATTGCCTTGGCATTTCTTTTCGGAGAGAACTTGGGAGTTCAAACTTCTGCTTAATGCACTAGGGAAGGGAAGAGAAAAGTATGCACTGCAGATCTCATTCTAATTAGGGATGACTGGCTAGCAGCACCGGTTTCTAGTTTGTGCTGTTTTCACTAAGGTAGGTCAAGCAGCTCTGCATTCAAAGTGGAGAGAAATTATATCATAAATTGCTTTTGTCTTGCCTGAAATGCCTGCAGAGCTGCAAAGGCATTTGGATTGTTAGTCTGCATTTTTCACTCTTTTGGAAACATACATATATTGAATCCAAAGGCAGATATTGTGGACCTTTTGCAATTCCAAAAGTAGAAAGGAATGTCATCAATTTATTCCCCTTTCTCAGCTTAAAGAGGGACAACCTGTCCTGCTTAGTTTAGGTATTGCACCCTTTCTGCGCCATGAACCTCTGAATTGTTTGCAGGAGGAGCACAGAGGCTTGTTGACTGGGTCCTGGAATGTGTACAGTATAAACAGTCCAGCCAATTAATTGTGTACATTATAAGAACATGTACAGTTTAAGCAGTTCTGACAATTAATTGCTGCCAATCCTGCTATGTGGCAGAGAAAAAAGTGCTTTATTTGAGTGCAGGAAATGAAAGTCCACTTAGGTATCCCTGCATGTAAGGTTTGGCTTTAGGAAGACTGAAGTGTTTTCCTCTCTAACAGCATCAGCTCCCTCTTTCCAGTCAATAATCACACACAGCATTTTGACCCTTAGCAAGCCAGTGGCTTTCTGTGAAACAAATAAATGACTTAGAGGATAAATGAGCCAACCACCCAGACAGCCGTCTGCTGCCTTCTTTCACTGAGAACTCTTGTGCTGGCTCCATGTAAGGCCTGAGCTTACTTCTTATCAGAAGATAGAGTGTGGGGTGTGGGCAGCAACAGAGGGATAACCTTACGAAACTGATGACAGAAACCTAAGCAGTGCTGTTTCCCTTCATGTTTTGTTGTTGTTTTGGGTTTGTTTTTCAGGTTTTTTTTTTACTTGTTTGCTTGTTTTTTGTTGTGTTAGTTCTTGGACCACAACACCCTTTCCTTATTTTTTTTCCCTTCATGACTACCCATTTTCTCCTCTAATCTCCTAATAGTTCTGATTCTTTAATCTACTTATCTAGCTTTTGCTGTGTACAATGAGTTTGAAATTGTGTTTATTGGCTACTTTCTAAGCTAATTTATTGTCTTAATTCATTCAGGCTGCTGTAACAGAATACCATAAACTGGGTGGTTTATAAACAACAGAAATTTATTTCTCACTGTTCTGGAGGCTGGGAAATCCCAACTGAAGGTGCTGGCCGATTTGGTGTCTAGTGAGGGGCCAGTCTGCATAGACACTGCATTCTAGCTATGTTCTCACATGGTGGAAGAGGAAGACAAACTCTCTCTGGTCCGTTTTCTAAGAGCCCTAATCACATTCACAAGGGCTCCAACTTCATGACCTAATTACCTTCCAAAGGCCCTGCCTCCTAATACCATCACTATGGGGGTTAGCTAGATTTCAACATACAAATTTTGGGAGAACACAAACATTCGGTCTGTAGCACTTACAAAGCAAGAGTTGGTGGGGATTTTGGTGTGGGTCCCTTAACAACTCCTTACTAACTGACAGAACTTGACCATCTCTTGTTAACACCGCAGGTGTCATCCCTCTCTTTCCCATTTAGTGGATGGTCTTATTTTCTCTAAGGGGACTCTCAGAAGACTAACTTTTAATTAATTTCTATAAAGATAAACCCTGTCATATTCTTCAGTCTCAGCTTTAGTTGCTGAGAATTGGGATATGGTGTGTCATTAGACCCCACTGGCTTTGCTACTGCAGGAAGACATTCCTTTCCATTGGTAGGATTTTTTTTTTTTTTTTTTTTTTTTTTTTTTTTTTTTTTTTT
>NW_016807982.1:3166298-3171598 GCF_001698545.2 Rhinopithecus bieti | reverse complement strand
TGCCCGGCTAGTTTTTTGTATTTGTTAGTAGAGACGGGGGTTCACCGTGTTAGCCAGGATGGTCTCGATCTCCTGACCTTGTGATCCGCCCATCTCGGCCTCCCAAAGTGCTGGGATTACAGGCTTGAGCCACCGCGCCCGGCCTGGTAGGATTTTTATTAGTGACAGTGGTGGGTTTTTATTCCAATACCATTGTGTCTCAAATCAAAATGTATTGAAAGCTGAATTTTTATAAATTGTTATTTAATATTAAGTAGATACTAGGATAGCATGTGCCTTACCAAGGAGGACCCCTATATGGATTGTGATTATGTGACCAGGTAAGTGTGAACATCCTGTGTGTGGCCTTACAGACTCCTACTTAAAATGGAATAGATGGTGATGGAGAGTTTTGTTTTGTTATCTTTAATTATGACATTAATTGCTGGGCCTGGCTTACTTAATTTGGAGAGGGTGGCCTCAGAGTGGAGGCAAGGAGAAAGGAAGAAGGAAGAAGAGAAGAGAATTGGAGAGATGCAGAAAGAGAATATTAATCAAAACCTTTCATCATTATGAATAAGACTTCTTGAAGAAGAAACAGATGTATCCACCTGGGCAGTGATTATATGACATATGGTTTGTTCAGAATTGGTTTAGTTTTTATGATTTCTATCCAGTGCTAGAAAAAATTGCTCAAGGAAATTCCACCCAACCCTTTATTATCCCGTAAAAATTTTTAGTATTACTTCATAGTTTCTTTTTTTATTTTATTTTATTTTTTAGAGATGGAGTTTCGCTCTTATTGCCCAGGCTGGAGTGCAGTGGTGCAATCTCGGCTCACTGCAACCTCTGCCTCCTGGGTTCCAGTGATTCTCCTGCCTCGGCCTCCCGAGTAGCTGGGATTACAGGCACCCGCCATCATACCCAGCTAATTTTTTGTATTTTTGTAGATACAGGGTTTCATCATGTTGGCCAGGCTGGTCTCGAACTCCTGACCGCAGGTGATCCACCCGCCTTGGCCTCCCAAAGTGCTGGGATTACAGGCGTGAGCCACCAACGCCCAGCCTACTTCATAGTTTCTCAAATAAAATAATTTGTTCCATGTCTGCTGTTTCTGTTTCCTTAAAATACAGTACATAATTTTAAAAAATGATAAACAGGCTTTTTCTTTAAAACAAATTATTTTAATAAATGAAAATCTGTCTGCCTAACTTTAAAATAATCACACTGCTGTTCTTCTACTTCTGGGAATCTGTCTAAAGCAATAGTTTCTAAATAAAACTTTGCACACAATGGTGAGATGATACTTATTTTATGAAAAAAATGAAAGCAGTCTGTCTAATGAGGGGAAAATGGACATTGTGCAACCGCTATAAATATGCTTTTGGGTGCATGAATGGCTCTTTTGTTACTCCTTTCTCCTTTCCACTCCACCCACATGGAATACTTGTTCTTCTGTGGGTGCCATACTTTTAGAAAGCAGCTTTTTTGAAGTATAATTGTCATATCATAAACTGTACATGTTTAAAGTATACAATTTGGTTAGTTTATTTATATCTGTCTCTATGTCTATAAAACCATCACCATAAAAAGATAATGTATGTATCAACTCCAACATTTCTTCTGCCCCTTTGTAATCTGTCCCTCTCACCTCCTCCTGTAGGAAATTGATCTGCTTTTACTCATTATAGATTGTCTAATTTTTAAATAAATTGAATCATATATTACACACATATTTCTTTTTTTTTTTTTTTTTTTTTGAGACGGAGTCTCGCTCTGCCGCCCGGACTGGCGTGCAGTGGCCGGATCTCAGCTCACTGCAAGCTCCGCCTCCCGGGTTTACGCCATTCTCCTGCCTCAGCCTCCGGAGTAGCTGGGACTACAGGCGCCAGCCACCACGCCCGGCTAGCTTTTGTATTTTTTAGTAGAGACGGGTTTTCACCATGTTAGCCAGGATGGTCTCGATCTCCTGACCTCGTGATCCGCCCGTCTCGGCCTCCCAAAGTGCTGGGATTACAGGCTTGAGCCACCGCGCCCGGCCTCTTTTTAACAACTTTATTGAGGTATCATTTATATAAGAAAACATTCCTTTTAAGCATATGATTCAATAGTTTCAGTAAATACTTAGACTTGTAAATCATTATTACAATCCAGTTTGATAACATTTCTTTTTTTTTTTTTTCCTTTTTCCTGCAGTACAGTTGGATAACATTTCTGTCACTCCCAAAACTTCCCTTGTCCCCGTTTATCCAAAAGTTCCTGTGTGCCATCCCTATTCCCACCCCCAGTCCTAGGCATCCATTGATCTGCTGTCTCTATAAATTTGCATTTTCTAGACTTTGCATTAATATGGAATCATGGAATATGTAGTCTTTTTGTGTTTAGCTTCTTTTACTTAGCATAATGTTTTTATGTCCATTCATGTCATAACATATGCTAGTAGCTGCTTTTTTTTTTTTTTTTTTTTTGAGACGCAATCTCACTCTGTTGCTCAGGCTGGAGTGCAGTGGCGCTATTTCTGCTCTCCACAACCTCGACCTCCAGGGTTCAAGTGATTCTTGTGCCTCAGCCTACCAAGTAGCTGGGACTACAGGCATGCGCCACCATGCCCAGCTAATTTTTGTATTTTTTTAAGTAGAGACGGGTTTTCACCGTGTTGACCAGGCTGGTCTCAAACTCCTGACCTCAGGTGATCTGTCCACCTCGGCCTCCCAAAGTGGTGGGATTACAGACATGAGCCACTGCACCCAGCCCGTAGTAGCTGGCTTTTAAACATTCCTAAGTTGTATTCCATTGTATAGATATAATTTGTTTATCCATTTACCTGTTAATGGATATTGGATTGCTTCTAGATTTTGGTTATTACAGATTAAGATGCTAGGAACATTTGTGTACAAGTCTTTGTATAGCATATACTTTAATTTCTCTTGGGTAAATATGTGGGAGTGGAACAGCTAGGTTACATTGTATGTTTTATTTTATTTTTTATTTTTTTGAGACAGAGTCTTGCTGTGTCGCCCAGGCTGGAGTGTGCTGGCACCATCTCGGCTCACTGCAACTTCTGCTTCCTGGTTTAAGAGATTCTTTTGCCTCAGTCTCCCGAGTAGCTGGGATTACAGGCACCTGCCACCATCCCCAGCTAATTTTTGTAATTTTAGTAGAGACAGGGTTTCACCATGTTGGCCAGGCTGGTCTCAAACCCCTAACCTCAGTGATCTACCCATTTTGGCCTCCCAAAGTGTTGGGATTATAGGGGTGAGCCACTGCACCCTGACTATATTGTATGGGTATATTTAACTTTTAATCAAACTGCCCAAGTGTTTTTCAAAGTGGTTGTACCATTTTACATTTCTGTGAGTAATGTATCAAATTTCCAGTTGCTCCACATTCTTGCCAGCACTTGGTATGGCGAATCTTTTTAATTTTATACATTGTAATAGGTGTTTAATTGAATCTCATTGTGGTTTTTGGTTTGCATTTTCCTAATGACTAATGATGTTGAATATTTTTTGTGTGCTTATTTGCCATTCATGTTTTTTGGTAAAGTGTTAATATTTTCCCCATTTTAAAAGTGTCAAAATTATCTGGGTGTGGTGGTGCACACTTTTAGTCCCAGTTATTCAGGAGGCTGAGGCAGGAGAATTGCTTGAGCCTGGGAGGTTGAAGCTGCAGTAAGCTTTGATCATGCGACTACACTCTAGCCTGGGTGACAGAGTGAGAGAGACCCTATCTGAAAAAAAAAACAACAAAAAACTGTGTTATTTTCTTACATATATATTTTCTGCATACAAGCTCTTTCTCAGATATGTGATTTGCAAATATTCTCTCCCAGTCTGTAACTTATTTTTTCATTCTCTTAGCAGTGTCTTTCAAAGAGCAGATCTTAATTTTGATGAAGTCTGGTTTATTAATATTTCTTTTATGGATTGTGTTTTTGGTGGTGTAGCTGAGAAAGATTTTCTTCTAAGTTTTCTTCTGAAAGATTCATAATTTTATTTATTTTTAAATTTTGTGGCGGAGTCTCACCTGGGCTGGAGTGCAGTGGCATGATCTTGGCTCACTGCAATCTCCGTCTCCCAGGTTCAAGCGATTCTTCTGCCTTAGCCTTCCAGGTAGCTGGGACTACAGGTGTGCACCACCATGCCTGGATAATTTGTGTATTTTTAGTAGAGATGGGGTTTCACCATGTTGGTCAGGCTGGTCTCAAACTCCTGACCTCAGGTGATCCGCCTGCCTCAGCTTCTCAAAGTGCTGGGATTACAGGCATGAGCCACTGTGCCCGGCTATAAAAGTTTAATAATTTTAGGGTTTACATTTAGGTCTAGGGTTATTTCTTATGTTGTGAGAGCTATGGATGGATTTTTTTTTTTTTTTTTTTTTGGCATTTGAATATCCAGTTGTTTTAGGACATTTTTTCCATCCTTTCTACACTGAATTGCCATTTTACCTTTGTTGCAAATCAATTAAGCATATGTTTATAGGTCTACTTCTCTATACGATTTGGTCTCATTTATCTGTTTGCCTATATTGACATGAGTTCCACACTGTCTTGATAACTGTAGCTTTCTTTTTTGAGACAGGGTCTCATTGTGGTTGCTCAGTTGGAGTGCAGTGGTACAGTCTTGGCCCACTGCAGCCTTGACCTTCCGCGCTCAGGTGAATCTCCCACTTCAGCCTCCCAAGTAGCTACGACTATAGGCATGCACCACTATGTCTGCTAGTTTTTTTGTTTTTGTTTTTGTTTTTTCCTTTATTATTTTAGCGGAGATGGGGTTTCACCATGTTGCCCAGGCTGGTCTCGAACTCCTGGACTCAAGCAATCCACCTACCTCAGCCTCCCAAGCTGCTGGGATTATAGGAGTGATCCACCACGCCTGGCCTAACTCTAGCTTTGTAATATATGTTTATTTTATTTTTTATTTTTATTTTTATTTATTTTGAGATGGAGTCTTGCACTGTTGCCCGGCTGGACTGCAATGGCGCAATCTTGGCTCACTGCAACCTCCGCCTCCCAGGTTCAAGCGATTCTCTTGCCTCAGCCTCCCGAGTAGCTGGGATTACAGGTGCCCACCACCACGCCCAGCTAATTTTTTGTATTTTTTAGTAGATGGAGTTTCATTATGTTGGCCAGGCTGATCTTGAACTTCTGACCTCATGATCCACCCGCCTCGGCCTCCCAAAGTGCTGGGATTATAGGTATGAGCCATTGAGCCCAGCTGTAATATATGTTTAAATCAGATGATGTTTAAAAACTTCGTTCTTGATCAAAATTGCCCGTTTTAGGTTTTTTGCATGTCCATATAAATTTTAGAATTATCTTG